>NC_056625.2:44893317-45128317 GCF_002870075.4 Lactuca sativa
GTTATACATTAAAAAATATTTTTTGTTTACACTTTAATATTTAATCTTTTTTAAATCAACCAGTTTACACTTAATATATATATATATATATATATATATATATATATATATATATATATATATATATATATATATATATACTAGCTGTGAACCCGCGCAAAGCAGCGGCAGCTATTAACTTTTTTTCGGGAAACATGTTCCAAAAAACACGTAATGTATTAGTTAACTGAAAGCATAAATTTTGGAAGAATTTTTTATATTTATTGGATTTGCATTTGTCTATTTTTCGTTTTTATTTGTGGTCTTCATGTGTTCTCTTCGGTTGGATCCGTTGTACCAAAAATAAATCATTTAGCTACATTTTAATCTATTAAGGTACCCACGCAAAGTGTCGACGATGAATAGTTTTCTTTCGAAGATATGTCATATTCCAAAAAAATCACGTGAACACAAATTTTTATTGGTTGGTTTTACGTTAGGTAGATGTGTATTTTTAATATATTGATCGAATGTGAAGAAATTGAAATAAAAATTTGTTTGTTAGGCATGTGTATTAATATATTAATCGTTTTTTTGTATTTGGTTTGCTTTTTTATTGATTTAGAGAATGATCCAAGACCATTTATGAAATGTTTAGTTTCGTTTTGGAACGATTTAACGATTTATAACATATCAAGAAATTTGAATTTAAAAGATTTTAAATAAAGAAGAATTGAAATGTATCAAACGACTGTCGGAAAATATAGTAAAATTCATATTATTTTGTATTTTGTTTTCTTTTTGCTTTGTTATCATATAAAAAGATTTGAAATATGGCTAATGAAATCGCGATGGTTCCTCTTTATTAGATTTTGCTCATGTAACCTTTTTAAATACTTATAAGAATATTTAACATAGATTTTAAACAATCTTTTGTTCACCAAAATATTTTATGACTATTGTTAGTTATAAATAAATTAATATACATCGGTATATACAAATCAACACATGCACAACAAATTGTAAAATTAATTATACAAATACACATTATAAATCTGAAAAAAAAAATTACAATGATGAGAAACAACGTTTGATTGGAAATGTCTTGGTTGACTCGCACTATAGATACGAATATGATTGTAAATTAAAGTTGTTCGAGACCCGATAAAGAAAACAATAATTATCAAAGTTCATAGTTATTTAGAATCTTATTCTATAAATCTAGGTCAA
This sequence comes from Lactuca sativa, assembly GCF_002870075.4. NCBI lineage: Eukaryota > Viridiplantae > Streptophyta > Magnoliopsida > Asterales > Asteraceae > Lactuca > Lactuca sativa. The sequence goes on from NC_056625.2 coordinate 44,894,527, forward strand.
TTATATGAGCAATAAGACCATAAATTGTATTAAGACTAAATAACTATTTTACCCTTATATTAAAAAATCATAATATTCATCAATTTTAATGTTGCGGAAGTTAGAAGGAAAAGAAGATACGGATATGTATCTGGTTATATATTAACTATAAAATCGTCCTATCAAGATTAAATAAAAAAATAAACAATCATATATTGTTTTCAAGATTAAATGTTTAATCTATTTGGCTTATTAAATAAAAAATATACTTCTTTCCATCATTATGTTGATTTCCTCCACAAATCAAACCTCCAAATACTAAAATCAAGAACTAAACCTCTAGAAATTGAAGTACTATTCAAGTATATGTGGTAATCAAAGGTTTATTAGTAATTTAGACATGTTTTTACGGTTGCAGTCTTAAGTGATTAGCCCTAAGTGTACCAATAAAAAAGATGACTTTGTTTCTCACTATTTTTATCAATACATTTTTGCAATAAAAATACATGGATTAAACTCTAATAACAAAAAAAATGACAACTTAAGATCGGCACTGGGTTAATTTCCTAAAACAAAAATAGTCATCAACACTCCAAATAGTCTCCCCCATGAGTGCCATGTTATTACTAACTAACCAGGATCAATCATTTAACCAACAACAAGTAGTAAATTACTTTAAGAATGACAATAAATGAATCGAAAGACTTTTCTTTGCAAACTAACTATCGTTCTTATAAAAATGCAAGATGATGAGTTTACACAAATTGTAAAATTTTAAAAAAAAATCATGAATGTTTATATTATAAGGTCTAGAATTTATAATCTTTTATATTGGCTTAAATTATTTAACACTACCAAGTGATCATACTAAAATAAAATACTAAAAAGTACATTTTTATAATGGGATAGCATATAAACTGTTGATCTCGCAATGGCTGAAAATGGTTCCTACACCCTTTAGTTTATATGTAATCAAACTTAGTACTTGCCATGTGAGAACTAAAAGATGACTACAGACAACCGACAACCACTAAGACACCCAAAGAATCAAAAAAGTTTTAATATCAAAACTAACATCAAATAAACTATGAACTAAAAAAGTGGATGAAATTTGAACTTACCAACAAAACTGATGTTAAAGTTTGTGTTAAGACGTGGGTTTCATGGTTACACAATTAGGATCTTAAACTCTGAACATAGCTGATGTTAAAGTTTGTGTTGAGAGCTTATGAGATGATGACGTAGGAAAACCTTGTATAATGTCAGGACATGTAATAAACACATATCCATGTAATATAATCTCCTGATGTATGCTAAATAAAAACAAGAAACATATTCTTAGAAACTATACATGGTTACTCAAAAATAGATGATCACTAATTGCATTAATTGGTAACTCAATTAACAGACACAAATGAACAAATTCAATAAGCAGTATAATAGATGGAATTAACTATTTCTTTAAATTCAAACCCAATGAAAAAAATCAGGTAAATTAATGTTGAATCATGATATATAAGTTTATGGAAGCAGATAAAATTATTATTCCTCATGATGAGAAATTTGTATGGAGCTCCACTGTTACATAAATTTCAAGTCACATTCAACAATTTGAAAACCAAAACTATGTCTATGTTCAATGTGATTATGGAATAGATTTCACCTTAATTATATTTTCATATACTGCTTCTAACGTAGCAAAGCACAAGTGTTAAACAACCAAAACGGAAAAAAGACACCAAACTTATATTTCTAACCAGGTTCCTTCTGTTGCATCTTCCAATTCTCATTAGATGAAGTCCTATCATCTTCATAATCTTTCTCTTCTCTTTCTCTATGCCAATAAACCTTTCAAATTCAAAACAATAAAGAATTGAAACAAAATAAAGATAAAAAATAAAAATAGATTGAGAGTTGGGAAAAAGATGGTGTCACTGGTGACGATGGTTTTTTACAGTGAATTAAGAAGACTTACCTCTTGATGCTTATTTTCCTGCGAAACCTTAATCAAACATAAAAAGTTCATAACTTATCAATTAATCCTAGACAAAGAACAAATCAAGTTAAACATGAGATTAAACAACAAAGTGGTTTACATGACAAATCGCATGTGAAATTTGACACTTGTATATAAACTTGATGTTAGGGCATGAATAGAAAACAATATAAAATGAGTAAACATTAACATATCTGGAATTAAAGTATTAGGGAAAAATGGAAATCTAGCTAAGGGTGGTAACACCAAAATGGAAGAAACCGAGGAAGTGTTCTTAAGGGTAGTAGATGGTGGTGACTAAGAGAGATAGGAAGAAAGAGGGAAACATGTGTTGGTGAGGGCGGTGGCGGTAGAACCTAGATGCATGACCAATTCAACCTAAATCAATAACTGGAAATAAAAAAAATGGAAAATTCAATACCTTTTAGGTATAATGTAAAAGATGAATACCTTTGTAAGGTCCGATTGTCATGGATCTGTGGTAACAACCGCAATTACCATTTCTTCCAACTTTTTACGACTCAAGAATTGTGATTAACTGAAAAAACCCTTCAAAAGTATAAATGTAAATACCAAAACGAAATCTAAACACAAAGTACCTTAACTGAAGATCCAAATCGGATAAGTAATTAACGTCTGAACGATCTTTGAATGGATAGATATTTCTACTAATGGAGGACATCTTTAGTTTTCATAAACCTGCGAAAGTATGATCATACGAGAGCTATCAAAAGTTCAACACTTTTTGCAGACATATTAGGAATTAATTGATTATCTTGACGTTGGTGACTGACGGAGGAGAGAAAACTTTGTGATTTTCTTTTTCCAGTGATTCAAATAGCAGAGATGTGTCGAGGGGGCGAGGCTAGGATGGGGGCCAAAATGGAGATATAATGGCCGATATTTAAGGATTCAACGTAGTCGATAGGATTAAAGAGCTTAGTCAAAACCGCTGATTGTGTTTTCGGTTTAAAAATGTATATTATTTAAAATATAATATTATTTTATTAGTGATTATTTGTACTGTTAGCTTAAAGGTTTGGACGTCTTAAAAAAATATTATTATATTTAATCTATTTATAGAAATAGTGAGATTTCTTTTATAAGATAGTATATATATATATATATATATATATATATATATATATATATATATATATATATATATATATATATGGTAAAGTGAATATACCTAACAACCTTATATAAGGTTAGGTACCTAACTCCATAATAATACATCGATTTGTATCATATTTACATTGTAATTACCTAAGGTTCTTAAACTTCAACCCCATAACTTGATTACTTCCAAAATCTTTGGGCTTTCACCAATATCTTTGTTTTACATCATGTATTTCTATCGAATACCACCTGATGGGCTTCATATCCTACCGCTACCTATGAAAGGATGTAGGATAAATATAATGATGAATTTCCAATTTTTTTTGAAGTAAATCAAGTTTAGGGATGAAGTTTAAGAACCTTAGATGACTGTAATGAAAATTTAATGCAAAATGACGTAGTTTGATGAAGTTAGGTAACTAAGCTTATATAAGGTTGTTATATATATATATATATATATATATATATATATATATATATATATATATATATATATTATTTTTATAAATTAGAGATAATACCATTTTTTATAAATTAGAGATAATTTGGTCATTTAGAAAACAAATAGTTTTGTTTTTAGATAACGTATCTGCTTGTTTCGAATTTTTATACTTGCTCTTATGAACCATCTAACATCATGAATATGATTATTGTTTAAATTTGTAGCTTGATTAGTAGTTTTATAAGAATCTTTAAGATTTTGCTCAGAGTTATTTATAGATTCTTGGATTTGCTGTATTTTTAAAAGAATATTTCTATTAGGAATACAATTCATCAAGATTTTGTTAGACATAATTAAATGATTTAAGCATGAATTTGATTATTAAAAACGAGTACTATTTTAACAAAAATTTCAAATCTTGTAGAATTAATAGTTAGAATAACTCGAAATGAAATCATCATAGAAAAATAAAAACAACACAACGATAAAATATTTTAGATAATACCTTCTTGAATTAGGCTTGAATTACAATCAGTACATACTTCTGGAGAAAGAATTATTTGAAAATCTAAAGACTTTGAACATCTACTAGTAGAAAGAGAGACTCTTGGAGATTTTTTAGACATGAGATGAACATTTTTTAGAGAATGAATTTTTTCTTGTTCTTCTTCAACTAAAGGATAGTCTCTATTTATAATCATCTTGGAGTCTTCAAAGTCTTGAAACCATCTAGTGATGTTTTTCACCGTAAGAACCCATGGCCAATCAATAGAAATAATTACTTGTAAGTGGTTGTCCTAGAAAGTGGTTGTCATTCATCTTTTGAAACAATTGTCGTTTGTAATCAATAACCATCTTCTTTTGATAAAGCAAGCCATTATAGAGCATCTTCTAAAGTTTTTTGTCTTCATATCATCATTGATTATAGATTTGATAATAATTTTGATAAAAATTGTTTATACATAAATACATGAATACCTACATAGTATACATGCATACGTATTTGAAAAACGAAATTTTTGATAATAGAAGAAACGAAATATCCTACATTTAAAGTAATTTGAGTAAAGTAATTTGAGTAAAGTAATTTGAGTGTTCCATTTTTGAGAAACTTGAGTAAAGTAATTTGAGTAAACGAAATATCAGCACCACTATCAATTAAAGCAGTTAAGTTGATTTTAAAATTATCTTTGACTAAAGTAATTTGAGTGTTCCATTTTTGAGAAACTTGATTATTTATAAGTTTACCAATAGTTACATTTTCAATTTTATTTTCTTCTTCGTTATTAATTTCTATATTTTTGTTTTTAAAAGTAGAAGGTTTTTCCTTTTCTAAAATAAAAATTTTATTTTTTATTTCTTTTATTTCTTGTTTTACTATTTTTAATTCTTCTTGAAGTTCTTGCATAGAAATTGGTTTTGCTTCAGTAAATCTTTCGTATATATTTTTTAAATTAAAAATTTCATTATTAGCAGGAGTTATGTTATTAGTTTTATTAAGCATCTGTTTTATTAGCAATTCTTGGATATTTTTATCTTTTATAGAATCAAGAGAGTTTAAAAGATCTTTATCATCTTGTGAAAGAACATTAATGGGGCTACTAGTAATTACATTGATTAAATTGTTACAGTGACATTTACCAATACACTCGCAAATATCAGAATCTTCAGAACTTGAAGTAGTATTTTCGAGAATATTTAAATCATTTGTTTGAAAGTCAGAAATACTTTCATCGGAATCTGAATCAGTATTTAAAATAATTTTTCTTATTTGTTCTTTCAAGTCTTCAGAGACATTTAACTCATTTATTTTTGTCTTAGCATAACAATTATTAACTGTATGACCATTACGCCCACATTTATGACAAATAATAATATCTTTTGATTTTCTTTTAGATTTTTTATAATTTAGTCTATAAGGTTTTTTAGATTTTGAAGCGTAATCTTTGCCCTTTTTATAATTTTCTGGAAGATTATATTTCTTTTTCCTGAAATATTTTGAAGATCTTTTCTTAAATACTTTAGATTTTGAAGTAGACGGACCATTCAAGGGCTGATAACCATATTGTTGGCAAAAAATTCCCAATTCATTTTTACTGTTAATTCTATATTTTTTGAGTTTTTCTTTAAACCTAAGATCAGCACAAACTGCTAATCCCTCTTTATTAATATAGTTTATTAAATCTCCATAAGTTAAATTTTGATAAGGGATGGTATTATTAAAATTTTCTCTTAATTTTTGTCTAACTCTTTCCGCAAAGAGTTTTGGAAGGCCAGCAATAAAACGTTCTTTCCAATAGGACTCTTTACAATCAGGTCTTGAAAAAACTTTAACAAGATAATTATCTTTATACCATCTAAAATCAGTAAGTTTTCTACAATGTAAATTCATTAAATTTTCTGAAGTTTTTTCTTGAAAAGTAGTAGGATCTCCTACAAAGTTTTTGATAATAGCAAAAATTAAAGTGTTAACCATATCATCTTCAAACGTTTGTATTTGTTGATTATTTTCTTGTTTTATAATAGTTTTCTTAGCAGATAAAATATAATCTTTTTCTTCTTGTGAAATATAGAAATCCCACCAGCCTTTAAGACTGCCAGTAAAACCAGAAGTAATAATATTAACAATTTGGAGTTGAGTATTATTATGAGCTTTATAAGCATTAGCAGCCATAGTCATTTCTTGAACAATATTCATAATTTGATGTTCAGAATGACCATCAATATTCCATTCATAAACAGAATTACCATCATATTGAGAACGATCAAATTGAAAAGTTCGTTCTTCAAGTTGAACATCTGGAAGAGAGGGTCTATTCCAATAATTTCTTATGGTTGGTTTTGGATTTTTTCCGAAAGTGCTTTGCTTTGATTGATGAATTTTATTAAGTTTTGAAAAGTCATTAGTGAGTTGATTAATGTCATCATTTGTATCAAATTGTTGAGCAAGAGTTTCAAAATTTGTTTCACTATTAATATCACTATTTTCAGATTCTTCATTCGTAAGAGTATTAATATTATTAGTGTTTGAGATATGAAGTTTTGAAAGTCTTTTTTCTAATTCGTTAATTAAATCTGTATTTCCTAGATTAAAATTACCATCGATTTGGCAAGGAACAAAACTTAAATTACTAGTGCTTGCCATATCATGCTTGTTAACGTTTTTATCTTTGAAAATTTTTTCTTCAATTTTAACTAAATGCTCGGTAATACTAGATAAGGTTTCATTTGCATAATTATTTTGGTAAATAATTTTTTGAAGACCCTTTTCAGTAGTTAATTGGTTTGGGGCTTGAACTAAAGGAGTTGCAATAAACATATCGTTAATAATAATTTCTCTTTTTGGTGGAAAATTAGCAATAATTTATTTATTAGAAATAATATCTTTATATTTTTTCTCAAAAATAGGAGTGATAGAATCATTTTTAAATGGGTAATTTATTTTATGTTTAGGGGCATAAATTAATTCAAACCATTGAAAAAAAGGAGAATGAATTTATTTGATAAAACATAATCTTCCCAAAGGCCTAAATGGAGAAATCTTAAGTAGTATGAAAAATTTTCTTCATGCCAAACTCTTTTTTTATGGTTATAATCTTTATAATATTCAATATCTTTTAAGTAATCAAAATCAACTTGATATTCTAAATTCGAGAAATTCATTTTAACAGGTTGTTTTTGTTAGGATTGAGGAAATATGCTTTATCGATTCTAAATTATGACTTCTTGATTTTTCATATTTTTTTTATGCCTATCTTTAGCCTAGAAATTTTTTCTATTTGTTTATTATATTTATTAGTATATGAAGGTATTTTGTATAAATTATAATTTTCATGAGTTATAGTTTGTTCTAAAATGGTTTTGCATATATTAGAATTTATCTTGCAACGCCTTTTTAACATATTAGCCCAAAACTTATTATTTGTGAACAATTAATTTGTATTTTATAACTCATAATTTTGTTTAAAATTTTGAAGTTCATCAATAATATATACGATTTGGGAGCGTATCGTCGGAGAAAACAAAGAGGTTTCTGGTTTTTGGTTTTTTTTAGATCCGTTATAGAAACCTGGTGACGAAATCCAATTATTTCTGTTTTACGGAAAGGGTTTTCGTTTGCGGTTGAGATCTGAGATCCATTCAGTAGACCCAAAGCGAAAAATTTCCGTTTCCGGATGGTTTTCGCTATGCATGATTTGGAGGAGGAGATCCGTTAAACAGATGCAAATCCGTTGAACTCCAACAGGTCAAGAACATTTTTTTTTCTATATCTTTGTTGCTTGTTGTACAATATCCAGAAAATTGTGTTACAACTGTTTAAGGTTAAGGGCAAAGAAGACGCTGGATGATTTTAAAAAAAAATCTCGTTTTACAGCTCGATTTCGTTGTTTGTTACAGAAAATAATCGCCTTTTATTATTATTATTATTATTATTATTATTATTATTATTATTATTATCGATTTTCGTCTTCAAATCGTGTTTTTTAATTTTGAAAAGTTTGTTAGAGAGTTTTAACTTTCGTTTGGTTTGTTTGGTCAAGATCGTGAGTTATCGATTTCGATTTGTGTGTTCCAGATCGACACAATTCCCCATCGTTGTTGCAAGTTATTTTTGAATTTTTGGAGTGTTGAGATTTTTTATCTTTCTCTCTTGATCTCCCTTTGATGATCCTCTGCTTAGTCACTGGTTTACAGGCTAACGGACGTTAATAAATATTTTTTGCTTTCGTTTAAAATAAATATTGATAATAATATATAAATGAATAAGTAAAATAATAAAATAAAATTCGCAAATAGCCTTAATACATCTATGGCAAAATGATTTAAGATATTATTGCTGCTGTGTTCCATATTTAGTTCCATTAGGTTAGGCGTAAGAAGTATTCTCTTTGGTATCAAATTAATTGATTTAACTTTTAATTATGGAGTGCAGATATGGATTTTTAAATTATTATCGGAATCACTAGCTAGAAAACTAAGATTGTAGTGTATGCTGGGTCTTGATGCAGAGAATGGAGTTTGATCAAGATAATATCAGACCAGTGGTAGAAGAAGAAGAAGATAGATTGAGCAGGTTGCCAGATGAGGTTATTCGTAATATCCTGTCTTGTATTGACATGAAATTTGGTGTTCAGACATGTTTGTTGTCAACAAGATGGAAGCTTGTCTGGACATCAATCCCTTGTCTTAAATTCTCAAGTTGGAAATTTGGTTGTTTACAAAAGTTTTCCGAATTCGTGACCAATGTTTTGTCTAAACGCAACAATCAAATACAAGTGTCATCCATCAACCTGGTATTTTCCCATAGACAAGATTATTGTGAAGTTATAGTGAGAAAGATTGCAAATTATGCCTTCTCTCACAATATCCAACAACTAAATGTCGCTGATGATGATACTAATAGGCTCCATGAATTCCCTGCTTGCCTTTTTAGCTCTCACTCTCTAAAACATTTTACACTTTGTAACTGTTCTATAAAATCACCACCCACAACGCCTTGGGATTTTCCAGCTTTAACAACTTTGCATCTCAGTTACATCGTATTAATGTCTAATAAAACCACTAAGGACTCTGTACATGATAACATTTTCACCAAGTGTGTCAACTTAAAAGACCTCACTCTGGAATATTTCCGTCTCATGGGCATGAAGGTATTTGACATAGTAGCCCCTCGACTTTCTAATCTCATTCTTATCGAGGGAAGAAATGTAAAAGTCGTCAATGTGATTGCACCACAACTTGAGAATCTCACAATAATTGACACCTCATTGGAGTACTTGAATGCTCCGGCAGGAGTTTCATCTTTGCGCTACAAGTGTTATTCTGGTCCTCCCCTGCAATTGTCTAAAGATGGATTTCACTCCCTAAACCAAGTCAATATCTGCTGTTTGGGTTGCTATCCAGTATTTGAAGATGCTCGCAAAATTATTAACATTCTTCAAGAGCTCCATAGTGTCAAATATCTAACACTTAATGTGCAAATTATTGAGGTATATATGCATGTTGATTTCATTTCAATATGTGCATATATATTTTTATGTATAATATATATGCACGCTTGCAGTGTATTTCCTCATTTCCGGATTATTTATCGCACCTTCCATCACCTTTTGGCAACTTAATTTGCTTGAATATGGACTCTCACATGAATGAGGATGCATACAAAGTAAGAATGTGTAGTGCAGCTAGAAACTTCTTGTTTGACAACTCCCCAAACGCGACGTTCACCATGGACTTACCCGAGGTACCACTTTTATAGTTGTATATTATGACATGGAGTTTCTGTGTAATTAAAATTTTTAATTAGGGTTAGTTGATATTTTTAATTTTAAACCTAATAGGAAACGCCTGGGCTTGCTGTTACGCCGATTGACTGGTGGAGGTATGTACGTAAGTACACCTTCACGGTGTCAACAGCTGCCATCGTAGACGATAGTCATGTATTTAAGAAGACCAAGAAGGATAAGAAGAAAAAGGAGGAGAAGAAGTTGTCACGTCTGGATGCCGTCATGGTGATTCAGAGGGCTTTCCGAGCATATGTGATAAGGAGGTCCCAGGCTCTTTGCCTGCTACGTGAGCAGGCTGTTGCAAAGGGAGAAGTGCTTAAGGATATCTGGGCGTGTTGATCTAAAAGGAAAAAGCACGTATAGCTTCTTGGTGAATTATTTATTTATTTATTTAGGTTTAAGAAAATAACTGTTTGACCCAAGTTTGATATTTGTGTCGTTGTTTGTGCCTTCTCTGGTTCCATGCTATGTTAAGCTTGTAGTTGTATTCATAAGCTATGGCTACATCGAGTCTAATACTCGTTTGCATATCCATTTTCGTTTATCTCATCATGGAAAGCTCAAATTAAGCTCCTGCATGTCTCTTGAATTATCATCCCTAAATGAAATAATTTCTTATTCTATGGTCAAAATGTTAGATTTTTGGTCTTCACCACTACAACACCGTCAAACCATTAAGTACTTTACATTACCTTGTTCCCATACCCAACCTGGGAATCAGGCTGCTGGCCTTATCAAAAGAAATCAACCTGCAATAGTGAAATATATGACCTGGTCTAGGCCTTAGGCCCTATTGATTTTGACTTTTGTGATGCGTAATGTTGCATTTGTGTTTTATTATGTATTAGCCTGTTGGAACTTTGTTCTACAAAAATACATGTGAGATTTGTCCCAGTACAGGAAGAAGAAAAAACCTTCTTAAAACCTCACATATAGGAAGAAGAGAAAACCTTTTATGCTTTATAAGACTTTTCCTACTCATTTAGGACTAGGTAATGTGTTTAGTATCTTGGGTTGTGGTGTTGCAATATTTATTATATATATTAATCTTTATTTATTAAAATTTGTTAATTATAGAATTAATTGTTTGACAGTTTATTTTTATTTATTAAATTTTGTTAGTTAGAGAATTAACTGCTTGACAATTTTTAGCAGTTATTTTTGGTTGATGTTTTACAACCACCATTGGAAGCCTATAAATATTTGGATTCTGACCCGACATAATTCGGAGGCTAATGAAACAAACACATTCTCTTAAAAATTGTTCTTGATATAACATTGGAGCATGGTGATCTTTGACATATTCAAGATTTGTTTTTGAATTGAATGTTGTATCCTCAAGACAGACCCATATCGGACAATTTATGTCTTAGGACACTGTAATTCGCAGGATTCAATCTACATATTTTCGTGGTTGTAAATATGTTTTATACATCAACATTCAAGTATGTATTATGAGTTGTGAATCTTATATATATATATATATATATATATATATATATATATATATATATATATATATATATATATATATATATATATATATATATATATTCGATTGATTTATATTTCTGTTCGATAAATTTCGTATTTGATTACTTTTGACATAACATAGCCCATGTGAACGAATGGATTTCATGGAAAACTATTCAATCAAACTCAAGGGCACTCTCTCCTATTCTAACACTACCCTATGTGAAATTATTCAACTGTTAATTTATAATTCATTTAAATAAAAGATAAAATGCACATATGATTAATTGATTTCCATCAAATAGCAAATATTAAAAGTCTTGACCCAGAAAATCATCATCAAACTTCTATCTCATATTGTTTCTTTGACAACATTAGAAACATAAACATTAAGGGAAAAAAGATACATAAGTATATTTGTATATGCTGTTATATTTGTATAGTTTATTATGTGTACCCAAATGTATGTCAACCATTACCCTTGTATTGTATTTATATTCTTGGTGAGATACAATTTTGGATTATGGGAAAATCACTCTTTTAGATGGTATTAAATATCTCCTAACCCTACCCGATCTCCTAACTCCACTGTTGACTTTCTCTTTGTAGATCTCATCTCCATCTCTTAATTTTTTTTCTTATGTTCTTTGTTTTATCCATGGACACTCCATGACACGAGGGATTAACCCCGTGTGTTTTTACCGTCTATCACACAAAGGCTCCATGATATGAGGTCGTATTGACAATTTCATGTACTCTTCAACCATCAAGTGTAATTAAATACCTCCACCTCTCTTTCTTCCTTGACTACATTTTGGAAATTTGATCGAGCTCACGAAGAACTCCAAAAAATGGTGATATACGCATGTGTTAGAATTTCAGGGTAATAAAGGCACTTGTATATTCTGAGAATTGTGATTTCACTGTCAAATCAAAGTATTGGGTGGTACTCCCTAATCTTTGATTGGATAAGACTCAGAAGAGAAAAGAACAGAGAAGGAAATGTATGAATTTCATATGTACCAGAAAAACTGACCAAAATTGGTTAAGTACCTCATTTGTCTGAAAACTGTCAAAACTGTCATATAACAGTTTGACAACAGTAAAAAAACTGTCATAAATCCAGGGTTTTTATAAGGATTAATATCAGCTCGATCCCAGCCAGGGGCTCTGCCCCTTGGACCCCGCCAGGGGCTGCCGCCAATTGGACCCCCGTTCGTTCAGGGGCTTCGCCCCTAAATGACAGTTTACTTTTAATCTTGAATAAACTTAAACAAGTGTGCACTCCACACATTCCTTACTTGTTTAATATTTATCAAGATCACTTTTGGTCAACAAAGTAATCCCATTACACTTACATAACATTAGTGAAACAAATCACCAACAACATGTGGTAGCCAAGATGTGATAGTTACCTCATGGACAAATTTGAATCCATGTCGAAGATTAAGGGGTTGTTCCTGAACAAGAAATAATTGTGGGTTTGTGGGATGATTTTGTGACAACCCGAAATTTTCTATTCTGTACAATCCTTCGCTTCAATAGAAGTCAAATCAACTCCTGCTAATTTTCAAACTTTTGGAATAAGTTTGAGCATATTAGGATTAACACTTTAGGAGATATCGGGAGAAATGATGCCCTAAAGTATTATGTGCATCTTAAAAGTTTCAAAACTCCAAGAGTTTGGAGTTTACGACTCAAATGATAATTTTTGACCAAAAACCCCAAGGGGTATAAATATGGCCCTTAGCCATTTTATTTCATTTGTTCTATTTTCAACTAGAGAAAACTCGATTCTCTCTCAAGGATCTTCACGCTTTCGTCCCAAATCGTAAGTGCTTTTATCTTAGAGTATAATAGGGCTTGTTATATGTCTATACATCAAGAAATCACAAGGAATCACGAAGATCAAAGAGTTTACGGCCCAAGAACACCTTGGACCGTAAACCCTTCTTTAAGGGCCAAAAGTGTGCCCTAGTCCCTTCCTTCCCTGTGAAACTACTCTAGACTCATACCTTAATGAGTATAGGACTTGAAAACACAAAAATACCATGGTCCATATGAGATTACGGCCGCAAACACAAAGGGATTTGGCCTTAGGGCCGTAAACCCCTTTTAAGGGTGCAAATGGCACCCTAACACCCTAGTGAGCCTTGGATAGTAACATAGAACCTTAAACCATTGAGCTAAGGACTTCATTGCACCAAATGGTACTCCTTACCATGATTTTACGACCGTAAACTCATGGGGGAGTGGTCCCAGGGCCGTGAACACCATACAAGGTCATTTTAGGACCTTAAACCCACCCAAACCCTTGTTTAAGCTTTGGAGCACTTAACCACTTAAGCCCTTAGAGCTTTAGGCTCAATTTGGTGACCCAATAGAGAGTTTACGGCTAGGAGTAAACTCCCATGGGCCGTAAAACTCCTTAAGGTATGGTCCCTTGACCATAAACTCCCGTATGAGGCCTTGCACTTCTTTGTTGCAACCCGATAGCCTCCTAGCACTTGACCAAAGTGTTTTCCTCGCAATAGGATGTTTTTACATGTTTAATTAGTGTTATAATCACTAATTGTTTATATACATATGTCTTCATATGTAATTAGGATCATTGTGTGTGTCTAAGTCTTCACTTGACACCAAGCACTTGTCCGACACTTCCTTCCGATCCGCTCACTGCAGGTGAGTTCATACCCCTTAATCAATGATGTAAATGTTTTTAAATGCTTTTATGAGGGGGGGGGGGGATACAAGTTGAATGATGCTAGTTATTATATTAATCTCATGTGATTAGTAAGTAGCATACATAAGGATTTACTACTCTTTTAGCTGTTTTACCAAACAGTTTACTTCAAATGGCTTTCCAAAACGTTTTTACTCAGTTAAAACTCTTTGTTAAACTGTCTTGCATACTGAGTGTATCTTTTCAAACCCTGTTACAGTTGTGATTCAAAACAAATGCTTTCCTTATACTTTACATTGTTCTTATCAAACAAACTGCTTTCAAATCATTTTACAATTTGACATCAAGTCATCCTTTCTTAGATACTAAACTTTTCAATAGTTTTACAAAACTTCTTTTATGCTTTTATATTGTCAATTTCATGCCTATATATGTATAGTTACATAAGTAATGTTTAAAGGACTTAGGAAGGTTAGCCCGCTTTATTTCCTTTTCCCCGTTGGGATGTGGTATGGTAAGGTATCGGGTATCCGTTCGAAGGTCGTTTAAATATTAGTTATATATCATGTGTACATATATAGTCATAAAGGTTCTTCCAGTCAGTTCAATACCCTTAGGTAGCAAGGGTATACTTCCATGTTTATACGTACCAGTTACATTACTAGTAAGATACCATAGGGGTAGTTCAAGAACATACTAACACTATTACTAGAACGCAAAATCATACAATGAGTCAGTTCATTCACGAGTCAATACTTGCTAGAGAGAGAGAGAGAACACACATTACAGCTAGTACACAGTACATTACTATACATGCTAGATAGAGAGAGAACACACATTACAGCTAGTACACACAGTACATTACTATACATGCTAGACAGAGAGAGAACACACATTACAACTAGCACACGCAGAACATTACAGTACATACAGACTAGACAGAGAAAGAGTACACTTTACAGTAGCACGTTTATTACATGTACATTCATGCAGTTATGTGAACCATTAAACAGGTCATGGAACTTCCTGTCATGACCGTTTTTGTATACCGGATCTCCTTTATTGGGGAGCGTCTGAGTTTGTGTATAGATCTATACTAGATTGACTATCCTACACCTTGCTGCTCGCTACAGTGGGACTTGCAAGTCTACGGGTGCCAAATGTCATTTCTTACGGCGTCTTACATCGTCGTTTTACTAGAGTCGGTAGCAGGATACAGGTCGATCACATGTTACTTTAAATTGCATTAGATTTAAGGTAGTTAGTACGGATGTAGTTATTTGATACTACACCATAGTACTATTTCATTTTCCCATTACATTCACTTCGTGAACATTCACACGATGCACGGTAATGTAGAAAATATATTTTTGGTTAATGATAGTCAGATTTGGGAAAATACACACTCTTACAATAGACACACACAGTTACTAGATGCCTTGGTAGAAGGCTACTTTCAGTAGGAAGCATAGGGCTTTCTAGGAGGTTCAAAACGTTTTCATACTTACATTTCATATACGTACAAATACTTACATTTCATATACGTACAAATACTTACATACAAATTAAGACACTAAAATACTTATGATCTCACCAGCTTTAAAGCTGATACTCTCTTTCAAAATAATTTGTATCCTCAGGTCAACAGTAGACAAGTACCGATGCAAGGTTTAGAGAAGATGGTGCTCGTTCAAGACTCATCTTTCATTTTGATTTATACTTTAGTGTTTATCATAATTTGGCAGAACACACTTGGATTAAAATTATATTATTAATGCAATGGATGATGTTGTTGCTTGTTTACTACTTTTCATTGTTGTGATACTGTATATGACGTCCTCCGCCCCAGAACGTTTGCGCCGTTCATGGTTTTAGGGTGTGACAGGTTTGATCTCTCAATGTATCCAATATTAGTGGAAGTTATTCATGGGTTCCTTAGGTCCACAAATAAGATACGAAAAATAGTTGAGAACGGTGAGAAGTACAAGTATCTATTCTATGTTTCATGGGTTTTCTTCCTGGTTGTCTTGTACCTAACAATGGGTGAAGGGTTATGGTAATGGTGGGTCGTCGCAGGTTTTTGGGAGGGTAAATGGAGGGGGTTGAGGGTAAAATGGAGGTTTTTGGTGGTTAAAGGTGGTTCTTGTTAGTGTAATAAATGTTCAATTGGAAGTATTTGTATATATTTATTGGTTAGTGCCTTAAAGGCAGATATCTGAATTGTATATTGCAATCTTGAAGGAATGAAAAATCTTGTTTGTTTGTGTACTTGTTTTTATATGCAATGGCTAAAATCATACATATGTAATATGTTGTTGCAGTGATGTGTATATGTTTTTATACTTAATCCAAGTTTACAAATGTGATTTTTTGACCATTTGACCATTCAAGATATGAAAAAGCTTACCATTTTTATAGCAATCTTCAAATGCATACCGTAAAATAGATAGTTAAGTTATACACTCATGCAAAAAGGGACACTTGTAACCCACATACCTAAGGAATCCATAACTTAACTATCCTAACAAACCAAAAGACTAGAGTTCCTTACATGACTCCCAAAACATAATAATAAACATGAAGTATAATTAAGAAACATGACCCCCTCCCCAATACAATGCTCTATTCTGATCTACTCACCTCGATATGAACTTGCACCACCTCCCATAAAAGAAAATCTCCATGTTCCAAATCTTCTACCTATAACAATAGGACCTCCTCGCCTTTTACAAGTCCTAGAAATTTGGCATGTGTTATTGCATTTTCCACAAGGCTTACTTAGGTGCTTCTTTGATAGTTTGCTAGTTTGAGTTGCTGATTGAATCGATCATCAACACTTGTTGTCCTCTTTTTCTTAGGTCTACCAACCTATGTTTACACAATGAATATGCAAGGTCAAGAATTAGAATATGATGATGTAAAATATTGTCATGGTGACTACAAAGTCACGTCAGCGTGATATCTATATACACAGTTAGTTAACATATTTGATATCTTAGTGATATCAGATATACTTTATTATTTACATAGATTAGGTGAAATCTCAGAATCGTAGGTATTTACATCGTATTACTTTACTATATAATCTTATATTACGGTTCATATCATTAGTTGATTAACGAACCCTAAAAGCCTTGTGCTTGTTCTCTTGGTGAAATAAATTTTTTTAGTGAAAAACCTTTGTGATAAAACATTTGTGTCCTTGCTTTCATTGTTTTTGTTAATCGACCACAATCAAGGGAACCTGTAACTAGTATCATAGAGGCTTACATTAACCAATCAAAATGTCTACCTCTTCATCCAATCTCTCTCATACCACTTCTGGTAACAAAATCCCACAGTTTGATGAAAGAAACCTCACCAGGTGGAAGTCTAAAGCCATTATGGTTCTTGAAACCATGTACTATTCCATGATAAACATCGTCAAAGATGGTCCTCACATTCATATGTATCAAACCATGAAGGACAATGTTAAAGATGGTGATGAAGTCAAAAAACCTGCTCATGAATTCAATGAAAACAAGAAGCGTCTGGTTGCTCTTGACGTCAAAGCTCGTGCTTCCATAGGAAATGCTCTTCCCTATGACATCTACCACTTCGTTCAAAATTTTCGATCTTCAAAGGATATGATGGATATGATAACGGTAGCATATGATGGAACTGATGAAGTTAAGACGGTCAACAAGAACAATCTGAATCGACGTTACGAGCATTTCTTTCGGTAGAAAGCGAATCTCTCACACAAGTTTTCAATCGCTTTAATTTTTTGGTGAACGATATGCGTCGTCTTAACATGAACAAAACTTGAAACTCCTTGGTTCTCAAGCTTCTTGACTCGCTGAGTGATAGTTGGGAACATCATGTTAATGTTTTGAAGAACAATGAGAAGACCGCAACAATGGACCTGTCCTCTTTGTTTGGAAATCTTCGGAATCATGAAGAAACAAAGATCTTACGCAAGGAAATCATGCAAGACACTCACAAGAACAAATCATTGGCTCTCTATTTAAATAACTCAACTCAAAATAGCGACAACGACTTCTCCGATGAATCTAAAGGAGAATCTTTAATTGTGAAACGCTAAGTTAGTTGAAGTGACAAGAAGCCATCTGTTCCTAGAAGATTTAGTCAAAATTTGACTCATCGGCGTCAAAGAGTTATGATACAGGTCGAAAGTCTAAAAAAGAGGTACCAAAGTGCTTCAACTATGGAGGCGTTGATCACTTTTTTAGGGGATGCAAGTCCAAAAAGGTGGATACCAGTGAAGATTATGAAGTGAAGTATAAGAAACCGCTAGCCTCTCTGAAGAGGCATAACATTTGTAACGCCTCGATTCTGAGGTATTGCTTAAATAAGTTTTTATTGGGTTCAGCTCTACTCGACGAGTTGGTTGACCTACTCGTCGAGTAGCAGTGGGGTGGGATCGCGTTTTAAGTGACCTACTCGACGAGTCCATGTTGGGACTCGGCGAGTAGGAGCTGGCAGTGGAAACCCTTAATCTCGGGGTTTGCATCTCTATTTAAAGGAGCCTTAGCCTCCTTTAGCCTCTTTACAGTCTTTGAGATCCCCCTTAAAACCCTAATTTGTGTGTACGTGCCTTGGTGTGGTGTTGAAGCTTGGAAAAGAGGATATTGGAGAAAGAAAGCTAAGAGTGCAAAGGAATTGAAGCAAGGAAGGAGTGGGAGGCTGGATTTACCTCAGCCAACATCCTTTGGAGGTATCAAAGTGCCATTTCTACTTCCATTTTTCCCTTTTGTTGAGTTTCTAAGGCTTTTATGGATTTTCAAGTTGGTATGATGAGTTATGGTCTAGATCTGAAGTTGTAACTTCAGATCTGGACCCTCCTTGGATTCTAGAAGCATAAAGTCACAGTTTTGGTTGTGATTGAGGTCCCTCTTGGGCATGAAGTTCCATTAAGACCTTATAATAGACATTTGGAGCCTTTAAGGCCATGCATGCACGTAAAGTTTGCAACTTTACGTGATAAGCATGCCCTAGAAGCTTGGATCTGTGATTTGGAGCCGCTGCATGGCTCAAAACAAGTCTGTATGGAAAGAGGACTGAATGGACTCGACGAGTCTCAAGGTTGACTTGACGAGTCACATGAAGATGGTCGAGAACTCGACGAGTTGGATGAACAACTCGGCGAGTCCGATGAAGATCGTCATAATACTCGACAAGGTTAAGAACAACTCGGCGAGTCGGATGAGTTTTCTCTTGGATATGTATGAGTGTGTATCCGTCGAGTTGCAAGGAGGGACTAAGGGATCAAGTACATATTCTTGTGCACTGGTCAGGTCCACCACAAAAGATTGATAAGACTATTCGTCATGATTTACTAAATTTTAGTAAATATGGTTATACTTACAAGTTTAAGTATAATTCTGAAACATTGGAAAAGTTTCAATGTATGGCGGAACGAACGAGAAGAATCAAATTAGGCAGAAGGATAAAAGTGTCTCAAATCTGAAAAGATGGGAGAGTACTTTAGTATCATGTCTTGTGACCATCTTAATGATTAAGAAACCATATCACAATTCATCCTCTAAGTGCATTCTGATAGCTAAGAAGTGGAGTTATGAATTGTTGAAGTGGTTAAATCAAGAAGATGATTCATACTTCGTTCCAAAAACAATTCTTAGAGTTATACTCCAAGATTATAATTTGAGTGACATGTCTTAAAGAAGGTTTCGTAACACTAGTCAAATGTAAGAGTAAAAGTATCCTATTCTTGTACATTTGAAGTAAGTAAGTTGTGTTGTTTTGGATAAAACAAAGACCAACTAAGGTCAAATGTGTGAAGTGTTTGTCTTGATTAGAACCCACACTATCTCTTGAATATTTTGCAAGAAAGTCTTATAGGTCAAGAGGACAATGGGAGTCTTAAAGATCCTGAAAGGATTTCAAGATCTAATCAAGAATAAAAACCTGTAAGTTTATCGCTAGCACATGACGTGAGGTTTATAACCTATCGTGTTGACATATTCCTATTTCTGTGCCCATTCCAGTGAAAGTTGACTTTACATATGAGTTCTGAGAGTTCTCAATTGTTTGCATAACTACTTGAAAGCAATGGCAGGCCCTATACTGCCAAGTCGCAAGAAGTTGAAATTACATAAGTTCAGTCCATACGAGTTTGAATTTGTCACTAACCCTATCTTGTGATTATGGTTTTGACTATACACCATAAAATCTAAGGGTCATAAGGTTTCTCTCCGATTCATGAAAATGATGGTGAGGAAACACTTCCACCAAGTAGATTTTAAGTAGATAGCAATCTTTGCATTCTCAAAGTCATTAGTGGAGCGTGCGTGGTTAACCGGCACACTAACATGGACTTATGAGAAATAGTAAAGATCTAAACAGTTGAGACTATGATTAGGACATCCTTTTTCATAGTTCTAAAATTGTTTAGACACACGTGTGAGCTATCTAAGATAAGGTGTATGATTTTGATAAAGTCTTATCAAAGCAATCTCGTATCAGAAATTTGAACTTTGGTAAGAAAGTCAATAAAGTATTGACTTCTAGAAGTCCACCTGTTTTCTGGATACATGTCAAAACCAGTGGGAGCATAAGTGTTATGCTAATAATCATCATGTTAGTGGGAGAATGATAATTTTGATAAGTATTGCAAGTTAGCAATGTTAATTATAGAAAACAAAAGTTTCAATTCGTGAGCTTGCGGGGGTTGAAAAAGTTGTTTTGCTATAATTAAGGGAGAGGAAACTATACTTCATTTCAATTCTAGAAGGTTTAGATTGAGATTTTAATCATTCTGAAAAAGGATTAGATTGAAATTTTAATCATCTTTAGTCAAGAATATATATATATATATATATATATATATATATATATATATATATATATATATATATATATATATATATATATATGAATTTTATGTTGGTTTGATTCAACTTAAGAAAATTCTATATATTGCGTTCTCAAAATTCGATTATGATTACGGCATCCCTCTTCGTAGTCAAATTTTGAAAACAGAGCAAATAAAAAACATTGTAGCAAAAGACTGGTCTAGAATCATGTCTTTATGTGAGACATCATGAATCGTGTCTCATTTTCTTTGGGTACAGGATCGATTGCATGTGCTATAATATTTATCCTTTCTAAATTTTCCAAATGTCTGGGGCATTAAGAGGGGAAAAGGTCTAGAATTGGATATGACTAAAGTGATTAAGAAATTGTTGAGGACAATCTAAGGTTTACCAAAGATTGGTTGCTCAGGGACAGTTGGAAGTATATGTGACATCCCCAAAATCTCGGGTAGAAAAGACCGATTTTCATTTATGCTTTTAAAATATTTTCAGAGTAAATCCTTTTGATTTGAAAGAGTTGCGGAATTTGTTCCCAAAAACAAAACATGATAAAACAATGTTTACCGAAGCATTTCATAAAAGAAATGTATTTTCATTATAATCAAAACTCGGGGTGTCATGTTCCGATACAGACCAATAAGCATAAACGAATACATTACAAGTCATTCAACAAATATAAACATATGCAGACTTGTAAACAAAACAACTTGATGGTTCATCCATCTCATGCCCTTGCGCCACTTCCTGTAATACAATTAAAACTGATTGGGTCAGGCTTGGGAGCCTGGTGAGCATATAGGGTTTTCAACCCACAATAAATATCATATTTAATTTTCACCAACCAACAATAACCCAATTACCCATTCCCGTTATTCTCACTTTAATGTCCCTAAGACAACTAACATAAGGGACCTAGTCTAAGAATATTTCATCGGGGCGACAACACATGCTTCGGGGGTACCTCAACAATATAAGTCAAATAAGGCAACCATGAGGGGGATGGAGTACAGCGAATGAACACCCAAGTTCATTAACACCTACAGGTGGCGAACCTGCTAATGTTTCCACAAGACTATCTAGAAAAGTATGTGGTCGTCATCCAAACTCCGCTAGATGACTAGATCAAACAACAACGAGGCCTCTCATCTGTTTGTTACACACCAACTATCTACCCATGTTCTACCCAACATATTAGTAGATAAAAATATACATTTTATACATTGATAAAAACCTGTATAGCATGCTTTAATCAACACATATTTCACATAACAGATGAGGCACACACACACACATAACACATATCTCATAGAGAATAAATCATATCTATGAGTTAGAAGAAAGTGAATACACATTCACACACATAACCCCAAAATTATACACATAATACGTATTTCGTATAAAATACTTCATAATTATGCGTTAGAAGAAAATAACCACACACTCACACCTATAAACAACAATATACTTAATACACTTAAACCATACTTGTATTATTATCGTGTTTATGAAAGGTAGTATACACTCACACCAAACATATACTTAATACATTCAAACAATACTTGTATTAAAATTGTGTTTATGAAAGGTAGTATACACTCACACCAAACATATACTTAATACATTCAAACAATACTTGTATTAAAATTGTGTTTATGAAAGGTAGTATACACTCACTTGATCAGAAGATGATCGGACAACACTACGACTTGCAGAAGTAGTAATCCTCAGCAGATCTGGAAGATCTCTTCAAAAATCGAACTTCTCGCGGGCAGAGCTTCGGCTCGGGAACCGCACTTCTTGGGATCTTCGGGATCTCGGGACTTGCCTCGGGGCTCGGGAATAATACCGGGGCTTCGGGATATTTCTGGCACGCAAAATGATGCAAAACGGGAGAGAGAAGAGAGGAAATTGGCAATTGGGTCGGTTGCCCACGCATCCTATTTATAGGAGGCTGGAGCCTCGGAGTACGCGGGGTGTACGCCAGTACGCGGGGCGTACTGGTCTCCGAAGTCGTCATGGCATGCGTCATCCGAAGTGTCGACACTCTTCGGAGTACGCGGGGCGTACCTCGGATCGGACTGCTGACTCCCCTTCGGATAATGCCGGATTTAAAGATTAAAAATAAATACAATTTATTTAATATACTTCGGAAATTCATATCTTCTTCATACGAACTCCGTTTCCGACGTTCTTTATATCCACGGAAAGGTGAGACTACGCTCTACAACTTTCGTTTAGACTTCGTCGGCTAATTTTGACTTTATTTTTATTATTTATTTTTAATAGGCCGCGACAGAAAAACTTCGTTATAAATTCATAACTTCTTCGTTTGACGTCCGTTCTCGCCTAACTTTTTATCGCTTCGATACCAACAATGAGATCTTCGATTCTCATTTAGATTGCTTCGGCTAAAAACCCCTCGATCTCAAATCGAGTAAAACAGGCTGCATACCGCTAAGCCGAAACTTCGATAAATCATAACTTCCTCATACGAAGTCAGATTTGGGCGTTCTATATATATTTAGAAACCTCGTTTCAACTACTACAACATAAATCAAAGATATTAAGTTTATTTTACACTTAAATTTTGACGCTTATTTTTATTCTTAATTAATCAAACCACATAATTAAGCAATTAAGCACAAAACACATAATACTCAAATAATACAATCTTATTATTTCAAAACGGGTTACAAAGGTTAACCTAGACTATTACATTGCTAAAAGTGGCAAACCCGGAAACACAGGCGTTACAGTATAGTGTTAACTTTGGAAGGACCATATTGACATATTCTGAAAAGAGGCAGCTCTGGTTCAGAAATGATAGTCAAATTGGGAATATGGAGTTGTCTCCATAGATGGAAGAAATCTGTGTAAGATTAGAAAAACTTAATGCAAGAAGCATGTTCAAAGAAATGTACTTTGAATATGAGACTTTGTTTCCATGGAGTAGATCTTCATTGGAATACCCTGTAATGATTGTTGACAAGTCTTTGTGACTTTGTACACATTCATTACAAGAGGGTAGTGCATATAAGTTTAAATCTAACAGATTTCGATAAATGATAAGGATTTGGAATTCTTACATTTACAATAAGGATTTGGGAGTGCAAAATTTGAATCATTGTTCAATTGGTTTATTTCACAAAGTAAGGATCATAGACAAACATAGAGTTCATACTTGGTGTATGGCAAAAGCTATTGTTTAGAAAAACATAGTGTACATGCTTGGAGCATAGGACAACTAGTGTTTTTTAATTCAAGTATAAAGTTGGTAAAATCGAAACAATGAACAATGAGTAGTCAGTATGGTGATAAATAAAAAGTGTTCTATTTTTATTCATAGGTTTTGATACCATATTAGATTCAATTATTCTTGTGTTTCATTTTGCATGTTTTGACTTCCAGAATAAACTAGGTCATTCTTCCCGAATGACTAAGTTATTCAAACCATCCATAGTCGGTCATATGTTGAAAGTAGATATGAATCAAGATTGTCATGGGTTGGCTTGTAGAGGTCTAAGATGTTGGACAAAGTGGTGTTACAACACTCATGAGTGCTCATAAGTTATGAGTATTGGATTCAACCCACGCTCATTGGAATCACTTCATGGATTTTATCACGAGTGATCATGAGACGATAATATCCTATATTCTTCAAACCTAGAAATATGAGTTGTTACTATGAGTTAGTTATACATTGATTGCATGAAAATGCATTGGTAACTCGATGTTGTCGCAGTGCGGCGATCTCAGCTTCGGGGGAACGGTTCTCCCTTGGGGGGTTCACTGGCGGAGCGGGGTGGTCTGGTTGCGCCTCGTTTTCACACGGAGGGATATGGTCCTTGTCCCCGTCTTGGCCTTCCTCGACGTCGTCATCAGTCTCTCCAAATTCGTAGTCGGTGTCTATGTATTCGTCAGGTCCGACGTCGGGTGCTTCCTCTGGATTCCCTTCTGGTTCATCTTCAAGCATCCCGTGAGCCACTAGGACTTGATGGAACTGAATACCCAGCTGATCTCCCTCCATGACGACTGGGGGAAAGTATAAACTATCGTCACTCCCATGACTATGATATATACTAACTAGACGTTCTCTTTTTGGTGCTAAAAGGGTATAGTTTTAGGTTCCCTAGCTATCCCGATCTCATCAAAACGTGTGTTAGTTATACTTTGGAGAGAATGTAGTTGATTAGGCTACATCCACTCCTTGGTACCACTAGGAACAGTCCTGAATTAACCGAGATACTAGCATTATTTTGTTTGGTTCGGCGTTATGTTCTTATTCCTAATGCAAGCAAGGGTGTTTTATTTACTCGTTTTGTTCAGAGTTATGTTAGTCCCTCTTTTTGGTTTATAGTTGCATATCAATGTGTGGCTAGATATGCTAGTTCACTATAAACAAAGCTCTGATACCAACCTGTCACACCCCCGAACCAGACGGCGGAAACGTCCGAGGGCTGTCGTGACTTAATTGAATACCATAACATTGAATATATATGAAACATAACATCATTCATCACCATGCATTAATATAGTACAACTGATAAAGTTTACACTGAGTACATTGTTTTAGCATTACATTCCCAAAAATAAATTGTTCGGTGCATAGATAAACAAACTGCAAGCCATCACTGAGTACATTTTCCTTCAGTTTACTTGTTACCTGAGAATACAAGTATTTTGAAAAACGTCAACATATGAAATGTTGGTGAGTTCATAAGCGGTATTTGAAAAGCAACGTTTTGTATCGTTTTGAAAACCACCAGAAAATCCGATATTTTCTGAAAAGAGTTTATGAAAAAGTTTGTGAAGATCCATAAGTATGCTTGTTTGTTTCCATAGTTGTAAAAAGTGTTCATTAAGCTTGTGTACATTTCGAAACCGTATGTATTGAAAAACCCTAGGAAAACCCGATGTTTTCCTAACACTTTGAATTCCATGTAGTTGTTGTACCATCGCGGCATGTGAAGTCATTGATTCCAGGCGACGTCGGATTATTGCGCATGGTGAATTATTATAAACACGCGTTACACAAACGACCAGTTTACAATTATACTAACGATCCCGTAGGCGTCGTCCGTATTATTCACGTAATCCAACCGCCCTGACTTCTTGTAGTCCCACATCCGAAGAGAAAGAGGGCACGAAGACCTCGATAACTCCATTAGTCGGGGTTGGGGATAAAATGAGTGCGAAGGGCCCTTGGCCTGATTCGCATTTGAATAACCGACTTTACTAGCAGTACCAAAGGACCCTTGGGGACCAATAGTATAAAAGCCATTGAAAGTCCTTTTACGCTGTGTTGGATCATGTAAGACCCAACAACTCGTAAGGTTGAAGTCTTCGGGCCTAAAGATCAGGTCATTGGGCTAGCTAGGCCCAACAAACAAGATTTTACACTTTGGGGCCCAAAGATGGTGCGTCGACGTCTGTGCACTCTCACGTGTGTATTGGATTCCCAAATTTTCCGTGTACGAATAGAGTTGTCGTCGTGTTAGTAGTTTCGAGTTTGTTATTGATTCGAGACCGAATCAATTCGTTTGATAACGATTTTTGGTATTGTTGTGTATTGTAATTCGTCGGTAGTTGCAGTGCCAATATTTGATCACAACGGGTGTATTGAATTAGCATTGAAATTTTTCTGATTTCAGCCCCTCTTTAATTTGTAAATTTACTTTTTCAACCCTTTGAATAAATAAATTTCCGGTTTAGTCCTTAAACTATTTTTTTTCTTGGCATTTTAACACCAAAACTTATTGAAATTAATATTGTTCAGCCCATTTTTAATTGAAAACAGTTTTAGTCCTTGAAAATACAGTTTTCTCGGTTGTAACCCCTCTTTTTCGCAATTTTTACATTTTTAGCCCAAATTGGAAATTTTTTGCAACTTTGGTCCTTTTTAATTTTGAAAAGCATTTTAAACCTTAGAAAAGGACTTGGAACACTAGTAGTCCACTGTTTTACAGAAAAACACAGTTTTAGCCCTTCAAAACAGAAAATTTCGCATATTGGGCCCTATTGGGCCAAAAATGTCATTTTTAGCCCATTAAGCTTGAAATTTATATTTTTAATCTTCCAAAAGAATGTATTTCCAGAAAACACTTTATTGAAACTGTTTTGACTCATCTCACCCATCAGAATTCGTAATATGTCATTTTGGGCCCTTTAACTTTATTTTTTTTAACATTTTGTGTCCAAAAATTGAGTTTTTAGCCCAAAGAAGATGTTATTAAGCAACTTAGCAATTTTTCTTAGAATACTTTGTATGTAATATTATAGTTTATGCTAGTATCATTTAACATACAATACCTCTCGATTTTTAGGAGTTTATGGCTAAATAAACATCATAAACACACAAAAACACACATATAAGCATAGAAATCATACAAGGCATACAAAATACATATAGATCTACACTTTCACTTGTATCCCCCCCCCCCCATAAAACTATTAAAACAGAAAAATTGGGAGTATGAAGCTCACCTTAGGGTGTGGTTTCGGTTTTTGAAGAAAAGATGGAAGAAAGCTTGGTGATTTTTGGCCTTAGCAACCCTTTGATTAATCTAGAGAGAGTTTGTGAGGTGTGTGTGTGTGTGTTACTCACGGCTGAAACAAGAAGAGAGAGGGAGAGAAAGAGTTGCATGGAGAAATGAGATTAGCAGGGATGTTTGAGGAATAATAGCTTGGATAACCACCATATAATAATGAGGTGGCATGCATTAAGTCAACCCTTCATCTTTTCTTCTTGGATTTGGGCCTTGGGCCGATAATTTGGATGGAAAAGGAAAGATTTGGGCTTTAATGCCCTCAAGCCCATATAGAAGTTAAGTTGGATGATTTTTGACCTAAAAGAAATATGACATGCTTTTTACACTTTGTTGGGCTAGTTTAGGTTAATCATGGTTCAAAACTTTCAATTTATTTCATTCTAGGCCCAATATGGCCCAAAATGTTGAAATAATTGAATGTGGGTCCAATTAGAGCCCATTTAAGGGTTCTAAGCCCATGATAGTCAAATTGGAAGCTTATTGGTCCATTGAGTCCAATAAGGAAGTCCTAGTCCAAAATGGACCTAACAAGAACTTCTAGGGTTTCCAATTGCTTGATGACTATTTGTAGCATTTGTATGATGTATTTGATTGAAGTTTTTGATGTCATAATAATAGGTATCACACATGCTCTTAAGTTTTTGATTCAACATTTTACTTAAGTATAGTGATTACAAGACACAAAATTTCTAGTTGTGACATCATCCAAGTGGGAGACTGTTGGATTAGTGTCTAAGTCCATAACTATAATTGGTATGTACTTGACCCGACTCGGCATGGTCCATTTGGGTTGCATGGCATCAGAACATTTGGATAGACCATTTGTGAGAAGAGGACATTTATGACATATTAATATATTATAAGTTCTAATATATTAATATGAAATCATGTTATTTAATTAGTATTGATCAAGAATTAATTTGGACTTAATTTAGTGATCAAAAGAGACTAATTAAATATATGGGGATTGATTGTGTAAATCATTCATTCTTATATATGTGGGCTTATGATCCATTATTCCTTATGTTGGGTTTAACCCATGTGGTGACCCATGGATACTCCATGGAGGTTAAAACCCATGGAGCATAAGGAATGGGTAAAGTCATGGGTTACATGGTGTAACCCTAATGTGCACACTATATAAGGACCCCTTTAGCTCAAGAAATTGTACAAGTGATACATATATGAGGGCTAGCCAATTTGAGCATAAGTATCTTCTTCTCATGGTTATTCAAAGTGTTGATGATGTTGTGTGAACCATTTGAGGTGTCATACTTGGGGCACTAGGCTCTCGAGCTTCATGGAGTCAAGCTACATCAACAAGTTATGTATTTCTATCTAGTTTGTTACCCAAGTATCAAAGATTGTATGCTAGCTAGGGTAATACCTTAGAATATTCATATTTGCATGTATAATAGAGAAAACATAGATCCAAGGTATTTAGGGTTGCATGTACACTTAGGAGTGTTAGAATGCTCAAAACCCAACACAGATAACTCAGAGTCGGCAGAAAAGTTATGCTGACAGACGTCGATCCAAGTTAGAGTTTAGGTCGGCGACATACTTTTACTAAAGGTATCACCCTGGAAGCGTGTAATATGCTTCAGGAAGAGGGTAAAGTTAGGGCCCCGATTTATCCGACCATTTCGAGTTATTGCCAGGGTTGGCAGGGTGGCTTATCGACCGAATCTATCAAAGGAGCTTAGCCAGATTCATAACACCTTCCATGTTTCTCAGCTTCGGAAGTGTGTGGCTAATAATTTGACAGTAGTGCCTTTGGGTGATATTCAGGTTGATGATCGTATGAACTATGTTGAGAGACCAGTGGCGATTTCGGATAGGAAGATGAAGGCCTTGCGCAACAAGGTGGTATCTTTAGTCAAGGTCCAGTGGCAGCATCATAAGGGTTTCGAATAGACTTAGGAACCCGAGGCAACGATGCGAGAGCACTACCCTAAGTTATTCACGACATCGAACTTCAAGGGCGAAGTCTGATTCAAGTGGGGGAGAATTATAACATCTTGATTAAGGTAATTTACATCTTTTACCCCTTGTATGAAAATTGTTTGCAAAATTGGTCCCAAGTGGCATTTAAATGAAAAACGTGGATCTGTTAAGTACGTTGGGCGTACGTGGAAAAGACCCACGCCCTAATTTTTAGGGTTTGGACCATATTTAAACATCATTAACTCCCAAGACCTCTTCCACTCATCAGCTTCCATTGCCCACTTCGTCCCATACAAACCCTAATTCCCATTTTGTGGTGTTTTGAGCTCATTTTTGGTGTTTGTGTCCACTTTTAAAGAAAGGAAGCCATTGGAAATCAAGGAAGGAAATCTAAGCTTTAAGATCTGAGTTTTACACCCATTAAGCAACCTCCAGAAGGTATAAAGTTATGAACTTGTTGATTATCTCATTAGATCTTACTAGATGTGGACTTTTGTGCTTATTAGTTCCATAATCTTGATCCATTTATGTAAGAGCTACCTTGGACCAAATGAGTTGTCCTTTTGGATGTTTTAGAGTGTATTGAGTTATAAAAATGGGATCTTGATTGCTCACATCCCTCCATGCATCCATTTTTGGTGTCTTAGAACCTTAGGATAGGTTAGGCTTTCGGTGTTAGGCTCCTAATAGCCATGCAAGATCAGAAAGTTGGAAACTTTATGATTTAGAAAGTCATTTGGGACTAGAACTGAGTTTTGGACGAAAAGACTTTAGGGATTAAGCACTTAAGAAAAAGGAAAAGTGGCAGCCGAGTACGTCGGGCGTACTTAAGGGTACGTTGCGCATACTTGGTCAAAACCCTGTAACCATGTCAAAGGAAAGCATTACTCGGGGCATATTAGCCGAGTATGTTGCGCATACTCAGCCTAAGTTGACTTGGATGACTTTTTGACCTTTGAACTTGACTAGGATTTTAACCAAGGTTGACCCAGGGGTATTTTGGGTATTTTGAGATGTGGTTTGAGATTTGGTCACTATTTGATGTATATGTGACTTGTAGAGCTGGTATTTGAAGCTGTGACCCGTTCAACTATCTTTTAAGGCTGAGAGGTGAACTTTCCTCACTGTACTTGTGGATCGAAGGCACCAAGGCCGGCCTACTGGATTTTGTATCTTGGTATATTTGATTGATGTTATGTTGGGTATGGGTTAGATTGGTAAATCTGTATGATTACATGTGCTCATTAAGTATGTGTTAGATTGGTAGATCTGTAGGACTACTGGTATTGCAGGATATTGATTGTTATAGTATATGTAGATATGTTATGGTATGTTGGATTGAGGCGGTCTTGCTTTGTGCTGAAGGCCAAGATACCCGGGGAGGTCCGGATAGACTAAAGGCTTGCGAGGCGGTCCAGTCAGGCCGAAGGCTTGAAGAGAAATCCAGATAGGTTGTAGGCCCGATGAGACAGTCCAATCATGCTGAAGGCTTTGAGAGCGGTCCAGATAGGCTATATGCCATGCGAGGCGGTCTAGTTATGTTGAAGGCTCATGTATGTATGTTGTTGTCTGTGTGGTTGTGAGTGATACTTTAGGGGAACTCACTAAGCTTTGGCTTATAGTTTAAGTTTATATTTCAGGTACTTCATATAATTGTAGGAAAGAAAAGGTGTGATCGTGCACATCCTTCTGATTTTT
The DNA here is from genome assembly GCF_002870075.4 of Lactuca sativa. NCBI lineage: Eukaryota > Viridiplantae > Streptophyta > Magnoliopsida > Asterales > Asteraceae > Lactuca > Lactuca sativa. The sequence continues at coordinate 44,925,538 of NC_056625.2, forward strand.
ATGATATTGGATTTTGGGATACTTTGATTTGTGACTATTACTTTTGGAAGAATGTTTTGTAAACAATTATGGTTTTTGGTTGGATTTTAAAAATAAAACTTTTACCTTGATTTTTTATATGTTACAAGATCTACCAACCTAACAGAGCATAACCACATCCTATACATAAGGATACATAACACAATCTAATGGGCCGACCTTGGTGCCTTCGACCCATGAGTAGAATGAGAAAAGTCACCTTGTAATCTAAAAGATAATCCAAAAGCTCCCTCCCAGGATCAAAATCGACACCATGAGTCACCTATAATACAACAACTCAATCCTCAATATAAAGTCCAACCCATAAGTTGACCAAAACTCAACTAATTCAAAAAGTCAACCCCATGGCCAACAGTCAAGTCAACAATCCAAAAACCCAAATTAGCGATTCGCCACATTATGGCCATCGATCGGACACGCCGTGGCAAAGTAAGGACAAAACAATCGGGTCTTTACCCAGTCGTCACGCCATGGCAGCCTAAAGGCCACGTCGTGGGGACTGATCTGAACAACTTAACTTATTAAGTTGTTTTCCAGCAATTCCAAGAGCTCGAAAGCTTAGATCTGGTTCTTCCCAAGGTCTTCATGGATAAAGTTTCCAACTTTATCCATTAAGACATCCCAATAAGTCAAGATCTCAAACCCTAAGTCCATAAAGGCAACTCAAGTCATGTAAACACCCATTAAGCCCTTAATCACTAGTGTTAATCCTCCAAAGTTTCTAGAAGGGTTTCCTATACCTAATGGACCATAAAAATCGTAGCTTATGGAGATGTATGTCCTATGCATTTCCCTTCCATTTTAGGTCAAGAATATGGAAATATATGAGCTCAAAACTTGTGCATGGGACCAAAACTCCAAGGATTCTCATGTTTGGAACATATAACACTAAAATGACCACAAAGATCCATAAAGTTGCCAACTTTATGGAATCCAACCTTTCAAACATCCAAATCATGAAGATTAAGGGACAAAAGGACTAAATCTAAAAGCAAGTAACATAAAGATTGGATCTTGGACACTTACAAGGGTCCAACGAATGCATAAGGGAAAGAAGATGAGGCTTGCTTGATGAATCCACACTCTAAAGCACCTTCTTCTTCTTTTTCTCCAAGTTACCAAGAACACCAAAAGGACCAAGAATCACAAAAAGGAGGCTAGCATTTGGTTTTATGAGGTTTGAGGGTGATGAAGGCTAAGGATGAGCACCCCTAGCCCATGTTTCCTTTAAATAGGCCTTAAAACCCGAAACATTAGGGTTTTAGTCATTAGGTGGTCACCACGCCATGGGGACCAAAAGAGATCCCACGTTTGTAAGCGTACTGCCACGTCATGGTGGTGCCTTCACCATGCTATGACAACCTCACAATCACAAATAACTTCAAATAAAATGTACCTCAAGATCCGGATGTTACAGTTTGACTAGTAGGTTTCACTTTTTCATGTTGATTGTTTGATTATGTTGATATATTATGTTGAGATGTTGATGATGGAACAACAATAAATATGTGAGCCTAGAGTACTTATTGTTGATGACTAGACAACATTAGAGACGTTAGTTGTCGTTGATCAGGTAGATCGACACTGGAGTTGTGAGCCTTTGGTTATATGTATTGCACGTGTATTGCGGTGTGTGATATTTTGTGCAACTCAATAAGTTTTATGTTTACAATTGTTGATAAAATGTTTTCAGGTAGTTCCACTGATCATGGGAATGGCGCACCTTAACTGTACCGTACGCTCGTCGCTGATGATTTATGTTTTGACTTCTATTGGTTTGTGATCGTTCTGATATATTTTTAATGTTTTGTTTTTTAGTGTGATGAAACATTTTGGTACTTGGGATTTATGAAAAATGGTTTTAGTTGTTTTAATTTTAATTTAAAGAAATTTTTGGTTGAAAATGTAGACCGATTATTGTGTTGTTATTTAATAATAATATAATAATCAAAGTAAAAAAAATGACTAGAAGGGTTACCCGCGCAATGCGCGGGGCGGAATGTATTCGTTTTGTGAGACAAATAATGAAGTAAATTACATAAATTGGTAACAAAATTAAAGCATGTTGCTATTGTGTGTAATTTTCCATCAATTAGATGAATGGAAATGTAATGATAGATCATGCTATTAAAAGAAGTACAATGCTATATTTGAATAGATTTTCGAAAACAATGAAAATACAATCTTATATCCAAGTAAGTTTAAATGAAAGTACAATGCAATCTACAATAAATACAGAAAGAACATCTTCATACTTACCCCATCCCTCACTTGTCTTCTTCAATTTCATTTCCTTGAATGATCAAATCATGCACCTAACATTAGAATTAAAGCAAAATTTTATATGTTTCAATAATACCATTATAAGGTCTTCAAATTCCAATGGGTAATTTATTATGGAGACTCATTTAAACAATATGGCCCTCGGTATATTGACATCATGCAATGCTTTTGAAAAATACACATCAGCAAGGTCAGGTGCCATTTTTAATGCTTGTTTTATTTGCTGCATGTAATGTTGATTCCATTGCAAGAGAAGTCCAATGTTGCTGTAATATCATTTATTAAAAATTTATTTATTATAAATGAAATTATTACATCATCGATTAACAAAAAATAAAAAAGGAATGTAATGTTACCATACAGCAAACCATCATTTTCATCTTTAAGAAGCGCAAGAGATAGTGGATGTGAAGTGATTGAATTGTTGTCCTCAGATTCCGAATCTGCCCCTCCATCTCCTATGGTTGAATCAATATACGCTTCATCCCTGAGAGCCAATAGCATCTATTTACTTTTTTTTAATATTGAATCAAATAAAGATAACTTTAATTTATATAAAAAAAGATTCATAAAGGGTACCTCTTTGTTCCTTTCTTCCACCTTTAGATTCCATAGAGGAACTCTTGTTTTTATAAATCAGTTTGAAACATGTCCATTACACTTTCTATCACTTTGCTTCCGGTAAAAAACAGCAGTACAAAACAACAACAAAAGCGGAGTCGGAATCTCCAATTCCTGAGTTTAAAGTTTTTTTATGAGCAAACTTATAAATAAATAAACTAATCCACATAAATGCATTTTGTCCAGACTTATATACACTGATGCATATAAAAAGTCATAATAGTAGAGGTTAATATGCAACAACTGCTCATTTAAATACAAAAAGTATTTCTTCCATTTTTAACCTAAGTATATAACATTGTTTTTTTTATAAATGATCTGCTAAGTTAACCAAATGAAAGATTCATTCCATCAAACTGAAATACAAATTATAAACCGAAGGTGTTCATAGAATCAACCGAAAGTAAAATAAAAAATCCATATAAAGTTGTAAAGCTTAAAAAAATTTAACAAAAATAAAAAACGACTGAGGGATAAACAATTTGTGGACATGAACCTTACCTCGCAGTTGTGGCTTCATCTTCTCATAGATTATGAAGCTTTAGAGAGCAGTCTATGTTGGCCTAAAATGAGACGGTGAAAAGTGGATTTTATGTAATTTGGCCTACAAATCAAACATGCCATCATTTGGACCAAATATATAATTACTAAATTACCTATTAAAGACATGTATGTATGATTATTAAAAAGGAAAATTACAACAAAAAAATATTGTTTTTTGTATTTTTGAAACAATAAGTAGAGGCAAAATCGAATACTAAACTAATGCTGAAACAATTAGAAATTTGAGGAAAAAATTAAATTTGTTACCTAATTGAAATAAAAATATATCTATGAATGATTATGAGGTGGGCCAGTTGTATGTGACTCACATCTTATTATATCATTATTTTAGTTCCTAATCTGTTTTAACTTAATTAGTTATTAACACATGTTTCTGCAAACGAACTGTTTGTTCTTAAATAGCATTAATAATTCCAAAAAGAGAAGGCAACATAATGATTATTCGTTTCGATGATCTAAATTGTAATTATGTTAGAGGTAACCGCCAAATACCAATAGATCATGAAAATGTTATTCATGGAGCCTGAACAAATATATAGAAGTTATTACATTTGAAACACATTTACGATGTAACAAATTTTTTAGTAAACCATATAACTTTGACTTATCTCATTCAACCATTTTACCTCCTACAATTAGTTTTTCTTATAAGCTGGTCAAAAACTACACAAAAAAAAATTATATGACTTATCCCAAATCACCTCCATTGTTCAACATGTACTCATGATAATATAAATACAATAAATTAACATTAATGAGAATTGAAAAGCAATTAAAACTGTAACTTGTTAAAAGATGGAAACTTACTGAATTCTTTCTTGATTCTCAATTTATGAAGCTCGTCTAAGTAAAAGACTTCATCAAGAAGCGATGAACAACTTATAATGCATGTAAAACACCACAGTTAACCATTTGTCGCAAAAAATTAAAACTTGTGTCATAATTAGAAACAACACAATAGTGTGTTGGATATTATTGTTGTGGTTTCCAATATTACCCCTACGTCCATCCTAATGACAAAAACACGACACTGAAACTCAAAAAAGAACTTTACAACTTAAAGAATCAGAAAAAAGAACTTTACAACTTAAGGACATCAAATGGTAACAAAGTCAATGGACTTGATTACAAATAAACGAAAGGTATTTTACCTTGTTTGCAAGAAGATCTTTCAAATAATCATCACCTACCTGTCAGACATTGAAAAAAAAAGGTTAAAAGTGAAACCAACAACATAACAACACTAATAATTATATTATGTAATAAATAAGAAAAAACTGACTGTGCAACTTCATTTTATGACAAATCCATAAACATAAAACAAAATATTTTCATTTAGAGGTATTCATATTTACCTGCATATGTACTATCTTTTGCTGAATTAGGCTTTGATAGCATAACAATAGGCTTTGCAATAGGAGCTTCAACTGAAATCAACATCAAACACATTTAATAAAATAACAAAACTCATAATAATAAAAATATGCCCAAAATCATAATATACCAGGAAGCAATTTATTATACCCATTATGCCCCCTATAATTAACCTAGTCAAAGATAGGATAATAGAGGAAAGAATAAACCCAATGAATGGATTTTTGGAAATGGAAACCGATGAAAGGTTTGGAGAATAGAATAGGTGAGATGGGTAATGTAACTCTAATAAAATTATAAACACAAAAATTGATGATAACTTACCTTCTTATGAGACCCACCAACCTTTGATTTTTCTGTAGATAACAGTTGCTTTGAAGGTTTGCAGAAATTTTGAAATAAGCATGTAGTGTAATTCATAAATGCAACATAAAAATCAAATATTTACCTTCAAGGTTGATATATGGCATAAAATAAAAAGTTTAAGGGCTGTTAATTGGAAAATCACAGCACCATCGGCACTAACAACACTGCTTCTTAACTATGGTGGAATATGCCTGTGGGTGTGTCTCCTGATTGCAGTATGAGACCAATCGTTGAGAAATATCAAACAAAAGTGTCAGTACAAACCAAACCTGAAAACATGAAACAAAACAGAGTTGAGAATCACAATTCACAACACCAGTCACAATTCACAACTCCAGTGGCTGTAGTAAGGTTGGGGAAGTATTCGAGCCCTAAAGAGAAACAAAAGTAAAAATAGTGAAGAACAGAAGGTATTAATGTCTCTAGCGTTGCACCCACAATCGGTGATGAGAAGGTGGGATCGATGAATGGGAGCACCAGTTGGAGGAGTCAGGTGGGAACAATATTGATGGCGGACGCTATGGCGAAGCCAGTGTCGCTGGAGGCGGAAACAGGCAATAAATTAAAGACCGTCAGAGGTAGCACTTACCCCAATCAAACCCTTTAATCGCCAATGGTGGAGGGAATAGAGGGCATACGAAGCTTCGACGTCTTCATCTGAGGCGGTGGACAGTTGAGTTAACCCCGATAAAGAAGCAGAAGGACGATGGAAGGATCGGAAAGATTTGAGGTGGTGGATAAATCAGACGAACCAAAGTCAGGTGAATAACCAACCCTGGAACGGTACCCTGGTCCACAAATACAACAAAATGTGACAAATACAGCAAAACGTAGGGACCTTGAATGACAGAAGCAAGCAACATAAGTTGGAGGGCCAAATTAGACAAAAAAAGAGGTTATTTACTGTTAAAACTTTTCATAACTTTAATATATATATATATATATATATATATATATATATAATAATCTCTAAATATTATTAAAAAAGAACCTTTAAATCAAATCATAAATGAAACAATAGAGCCTTGATTGCATTTCATCAATAGATTTTCCACCCTTTTTTCATCGATGCTTAGGCGCTCCCGTATCCTCTCCATAGTTTCCAAACTTGGACGTCTACACTGTGTTTAGCAGGCACACATCATATTTTCCTCTAATTTTCCCCTCATTCAGTTTCCTTTCTTTCTGATTACGGTCATGCATTCTTTGCCGACGAACCCCATGATGATCCTTCGTTGTATCTAAACCCTATATTATGCCTTATATCGCCTTTCCTGGTCTGCCTCCTTCATCAAGTTTTCATTGGAAGAATGAACAATTGCTCCTGATGTTATAGGTAACATATTTGCAAAACCCTAGCAATATTTTTTCATTAGGATTTGTTGAGAAACGATTTGGAAATGTAACTTTTAGTTCTTTTGATCAGTTTTTAGATGCTTATCCATAAAAATTAATATATTTCTTTTAATGTTCGGTTGAAGCATAAGAAAAGAAGTAGTTTTCATGTTTTGTAATTGTGTTTTCGTGGACCTGACCCCTTGCCTATCGATATCTATTTGAAGGTATTTCCATAAAAATAAAGTCTTTTTTCATTAGTAGTTGACTATCGAACAATGTTAAATTGATGAAAGGGTGTTTGTTTAAAGGCTATTTCGGTATTCATGTTCTTTATTGAAGCAAAATTTTGTAAGCCATTTTCGTTTTTCTTCTTCTTTTCTGTGATTTTTTTCCCTATGATGAAATTATCTTTCATTTTGTCTCCACAATGGATGTAAATGAAGAAAAGAATTGTAATGAGGTTTGATCACCTCACCTTCTACAGAATCGCCAAACACACACACACACACACCATTTGTTGTTGATTTAGTCTATAAACACTTTGCACTTCAGTTATCTGCTTAAAATTGACAAAATCACTACCCACTAACTTAGGAGCTGAGCTCTCATATTTGTGGGCATGTTTGTGATTTGCAACCAAATACAATTTCATTTGGTTTCTTTTCAAGATATATCTATTAAAGCTTGGAAAGTAATTAAAACTTATAAGAATTGGTTGGTGCTTGGAAAGCACCAGAACATAGATCGATCGGAGAGAAAGAGGAATGGAAATCCATATTTGTATGCATTTTACCTTTTCTCATTTTTTTTATTTTCAAATTTCACCATTTAGAAAGTTTGTTATCACTAATTTTTTGTTTATTTATTATGTTGATTTCTATATTTAGCACCAAAAATTGTTGAAGAAAAAATGAAAGTTTTTTTTTACAAAAGTACAATTTCATCCTTTGTTTAAAATGATTTATTTTTTATTAGGCGTATTTTTATTTTCTAAAATATAAGCATGTTTTGAAAGAAAAAAGAATTATTTGATTTTAAACCATAGCGATCTAAAATGAAGCATTTATACTTAATTGTAGCGTATTTGGATGATTAGATCAACTCTTTAAAAAGGTTTTGATGGCTTCACTTATGGTTGTCATTATAATTGTAACTTCATATGATTTTTTTTTACAAAATGACATCATTGTTTAACATTTTACGATTTCTGAGATTGCAGTCATCGGACTTCCATATGCCCGTCAGATAGAGAAGGGGGATGCTTTCTTTCCATGGTTTTGTTAGACCTTAAAAATCTTGAGATTGCATCATTGTTTATCATTGGAGATATAATGAGGAGTGACATATACCCTTCTTCATGTTGCACTTGGTCGACTAATAAGGTTAAGCCCAAAAATTGTTAAGAAACATCAACTTGCTATAATTGATTGCTTAGAGGTAAGAGTTATATATGTTATCCTATGCGACAATAGAAATACACTTGAAACATATATTTAATTGTTTTTTCACTTATTTACTTTAAAGATAAAAATCTTTGACATGCTTTATAAAATGTCATATTAACATTATCCATCTTGGTGTTTTCTAAGCTTACCCTTAACAAATATGCATTCAACATTCACATCAATTATACTTTAATTTTTCTTTGACGGGTAATGTATGATGGAACTGTTGTTATACTTCATGCTGGTCGGCAAGCTGAGGTATATGTTTGTCAATGGCCTTTAACATTTGGAAGGTGAAATATTTATAATTTCAAACATTTTCTTTTCTGTGATTAATTTTTAACACTATTTTGATTTAATCTAACTTACAGGAATGACATTAATAATAAAGAGCATACAACTGATGTTGTCCCTTTCTCTCCTAAATAACCTGCAGATGGCACACTAACATTGTGATTATAAATTTGTTCCTTATTTTATCAGTGGGAAAGATGGCTTAAAACTGTTCTATGTTGTCTTAAGGTTAGTTTCCTCTGTACATGACAATTTTGCCCCTTAATGGTAAAAACATGCTCTAAGTTGAACTGGAAGTTTAATTTCAGGTAATTTCATCAAGAAACAATTATGTTTTTTTGAGATTGTGGATTGTTTTTACTATTTATATTGATGCCAATACTCCTTGGTCCTTAGTTCTTACAATGAGTTTTTTGTCACCCCATATGCCATAATCATGGAGAAAACTAGCTATAGCTCAAGAAATGAAACAACTTAAATTTTACTAGCACTATCTCCTCTAATTGTAAAAATATAGAGTGTAGGGCTCCGCTTCATTTATACTTTTGACATTAAAAAACATCTCAACTATTCATCCACTTTTCAATATTTTTAGTGTCAATTTTTTTCCCGATATGAGTTACACTGGTTTTGCAAAATGTAGGACATCTTATGATGCCTTTTTTGAGACTGTATTGAAAAGAGGATGTGTCCAGTTAATGCTTTAAGCATTGAACAACAGTGAGGATACATCTGAAACTCTTTCTGCCACGATACAATTCAATTTTGCTTATGGTTATGCTTTCCTATTTTCTGTTGTGTTTTTGAAAATATATCATATGATTTGCTGATCATCATATGCCATATGCTGTGTTTACAAACAATCCCTGACTCCCTCTTTACCTGAGGTTATAATTGCTTCTCTGGTCTTTTATGTTGGATACCAAGTCAAACAAAAAAAATATTGTAGCTATTATTTAAAACTTAATCGTGTTGTCTTGCTATGGATTTAAAGCATGGTATCAAAAAATTGATTCTTCATGATTTTTTTCCATTGCAGTGTTGTCGATGTCATATGATACCAAAGAATACACATTCATTTTTAGATGGTTCCTGAGTATGGCCACTTGGTTAAAGATATCTTCAGTATTTCATCCATTTCCACACGTAAACTACATGCCATAATCATTGCTTTTGGCAGCAACTGTATTTGATGGATAACGTTTCTAGCTGATCAAGAGGCCTTGGATTACCTTTGCAAAAGTTACTCAATCACAACATTCTATGTAAGTATATGGCATTCATTGATTTCACATGTCAGGATATTGTTTTCCAATCCTATACTTCTGTCATTTGTGGACCATATCAGACCAGATTTTGAAATATGTGTATTTCAAAAAAGAGAGACCTGAGTGGATTGTTATGGAACTCAAATTATTATTTTTTGACTGAATTTGTTTGTATAAATGTTAGGCTATAATTTAGATTAGCAAAAATGTGTATGATATTCGGTTTTTATTTGTTGATTTTATGGGGTTGTAATGGATTTTAGGAAGTCTTGAGTAGATACAAGGAAATTGTCCCTCATTTAAAGCTTGCAGGTTTGAGATCTTATAGCTATAATATGTTCTTGAATTCTACATAAAATTTACCAATTTTCCATTTTAACCTCTATGTTTTTTACAGGAGCGACATCATTCCTGTCATTGAATATGTTATGACTATTGTTGAACATAGCGGGGGCCAGTATCAACTGTTGTTAATTATTGCAGATAGACAGGTGATTTTTTATTAATTTTTATAAATTTAATCTCTTGAAATTTAAAAAATTTCACAATTAACCTTTAATTAAATTTAAGGTAACAAGAAGTGCCTGGTAATTTGAGTCCTCAAGAACAGAGAATTGTCGACGCCATAGTTGAAGCAAGGTGCTTAGAGAATTGTAGACGCCATATCCTGAATCAACAACATATGATGACTTAAACAACGCATTCAGTGAATACAAAACAATCACAAGTGTTGTTTTGATGAGAGATGCAGAAGGAAACTCCAAGTGCTTTGGTTTTGTTAACTTTAGGAATGTTAAAGATGCTGCTAAAGCAATAGATGGTCTTAATGGACAGAAGTTTGATGCTAGAGAATGATATGTTGGAAAAGCGACTGAAAGAGAACAGGAACTAAAACAATGATTTGAGCAGACCATGAAGGAGGCTATTGACAAATCACAAGGGCTGAATCTTTATATTAAGAATCTTGATGATACCATTTCTGATGAAAGCCTCAAGGAGTTCTTTGTTCTTTTTGGTACCATAACTTCTTGCAAGGTCTGTTAATCAATAGATACAAAACTAATTTCATAAACTGGTCATTAATTATTTAATTGTATCTGTTTAATTAACAGGCCATGCGGGATCCTAATGGAACTAGCAAAGGATCAGACTTTGTTGCATTTTCCACTTCTATGGAAGCCTCTAGAGCTGTAAGCTGTTATTATTATTATTTTATTATGTTTGGATATTTTATATTAGAAGTTAAAATTTTTGTATCTAATTTTATAGCTGGCTGAGATGAATGGGAAGATGATTGCTAGCAAGTTGCACTTATTCAGCGCAAAGAAGACAGAAGAGCGAGATTGTAGGTTTGTTTACATTTTTTTTGTAAACTGAATTTGTGTCTATTTTTTTAAATAAAAATTGGTGATGATTGAAATTGTATGAATGCAGACACAATTTTCACAGATGAGACCTATTGCAATGACACCAGCTTCTGGTGGTCCCCGCATGCCAATGTCGCCCCCTCGGTCTTGGTCAACAATTGTTTTATGGTCAAGCTCAGCCTACCTTCATTCCTCCCCAAGTAATTCCAATTCCAATTTCATCTTTTTGCAAAAATAATTTTGAATTATGATTTTTTTTTATTGTGTGTGGATGCAGCCTGGTTTTGGGTACCAACAGCAACTTGTGCTAGGGATGAGGCCAGGAGGGGGACCAATGCCCAACTTCTTCATGCCAATTAAGTCAGCAAGGACAACGTCGAGGTGGCATGCCCGGACAACATAATCAACAACAATCCGTTCCTTTCATCTAACAACAGATGGTCCCACGTAGGCAGATGTACCGTTACTCACCTGGACGCAACGTTGGCGAAGTCCCAATGGGTTCCATTCCGTATGACATTGGAAACGGAATGCAAATTTTTGAGCCCGAAATGGCACAGTTGATTCCGATCAGAGCTTTGGCTTCTACTCTTGCAAATGCTTCTCCAACAGAAAAAAGAACTGTAAGCCCTTTCTTTTTCGTTTTATTTAAAAGTTTTTGTTGAATTTGGATTGAGGGTAAAAGTGTAAACTTGATGTATTTGGTTGTGTGCAGATGTTGGGGGAGAGTTTGTACCCGGTGGTGGAACAGGTGGAGGGTGAGTCGGGGGCTAAGGTAGCAGGGATGCTGCTAGAGATGGATCAGACAGAGGTGCTTCATTTGTTGGCATCTATGGAAGCTTTGAGGAGAAGGTGGTTGAGGCTATGGATGTGTTGAGGAATGTGGGTGATCATGGTCAGGGTGGAGTTGGAAGCCCTGCTGATCAGCTTGCTACTTTGTCATTGAATGACGGCATTGTTTCTTAAAATTATGGATGTCTGAGGTTTTGAGACTTTAAAGGTGTTTATGTTTGGATTTGTTATTCGGTTTTTGGTTGTGTGACATGAGTGAGTTGTTACTTGTTAGGAGTTTCTTTACACTATTTAATATTTATATGTGGTTGAATTTTGAAATGGTTTCTTATCTGTTGAGAATGGTTGGTTATGGTTGCTCTATTTATTGTTCTTTAATGTTTCCGTAATGTTGATGATATATGCTTGTTTTTTAAATATCACAAGCTAATAACTTGACCAAAAAAACCAATCAGATATATTGGTTTGAAGGATTTTTACATTTAGATTTTATATGACAGTAATTGCAATTAAATTAATAAGTACCATGTCTGTTAGGTACCAAATTGAGTAATCTAACCAACACATTTTTAATATAGTAACCATTATTTTTATTTTTATTTTTGAAAAATAACTACGTACATTGGAATGGGATTTTGGAGTGGAATTATCTGACCCAACCCAAATAAGAATTAATATTCGATTCCAATGTGTTGGTCGTTTTACGGGCAAGTTCTTCATTATTTTACTTGTATTTAATAAAATTTTAATTATAACTACAAAAATGTTTATCCGGAACACAAAGATCTTGTCTGAAAAACAAATTCGAAATGTTGTATTAATTGATAGTAGGTGGTTACTTCAAATTGGTAATGTTTCTGTATTATGATCATTTATTGTATTACTATTTGAAGATGAGTTGTAATATTTTTTTAGAAAAATCGATTGGAAAATTTTATTTTCTATTTAGCTTAAAAGTACATTGCCTAAAATGAGAATTGGCTTAAAGTATGTCGCTATTTTTTAGCATCCAACTTAAAAAGAAAGGGTGAGTTGAGACAGTTTTTAGAACAAAAAAATAAAAATAAATAAATAAAGGACTTTAGGGGATTTACATTGTAGATTGTTTTTATGCAGTGTGCTTTCATTTTTATATGCATTGTACTTTGATAAAATCTATCCAGTATAGCATTGTACTTTTTTAAAGGGGGGTTGGGATGATTTGGTATTTTGTTGCTATCTTGGGTCTGTTTATGTTTATGTGACGAAAGGGCTGTTGTGGGGAAAATTGGTGGTCTGGATGTTCAAAAATGTTACTTTAAGTACAACTAATAACCCTATTGTCTGAAGGTATTGTCTATAATTATTCCTATGTGTTTTTTTTTTTTCACAAATGATCAATTTCTTGACATAAAGATTGAAAAACAAGACCTGATGTCTTTTATCGTCAGGTTGGTTTAATCCAGATCTAGGATAAATCGTGAAATTATGATATCTTTTTATGCTTCATACTTTCATAGCAATATACTTATGTTTTTTGTTCAAATATAGCATCCTGCTTTTATTTTCTGCTTTGCCAATAGCAATGTATTTTTATTTTTTTTGTCAAATATAGCATCGTATTTTTGTTTTCTATTTTGTCAGATATAGAAAAATGAAAGTAGAATGCTATATATGGGCATATATTCCAAAATACATTGTTATTTTCTTTATGTATCTTTCGTTTGTTAGTTGTGTGTTCTATATTTATGTTTGTTCCAATTGATATGTTATTATTATTGTGCCAACTTTTTATACATTTTATACTTTATCAAATATGTATTTTTTTATATGTCTTCCCGTGTTTTACGCCGGTCCTAATCTAGTATAATAATAAAGACAAAACTGCAAAAATAGTCCCTGTGGTTTGCATTTTTTCAGGAAACAAGTCCAAACAGTGATTTTTTTTTGATTCGTGGTCCTTTTGGAGTGGTTTGTATGTGAAAATGGTCCCTCCGAAAATTGAAATGACTATAATACCCTTGGGGTATTTATTTTTCATTTTTCTTTCATTATTCTTAAAATTTAATATTTATTTATTTATTTTAGCAATTAAAAAAATAAAAAGGGCCCACCTCTCTCTCTCTCTCTCTCTCTCTCTCAAACTCAAGCAGAAAACGGAGGCTGTTACCCTCTGTTCCAACCATGTTTCTTTCTTCTTTCTCGATGACAAGCAAGCCAAACAATTACCGATACATGGTTTTGCTACCTTCCTCCTCTTTTTTCACTTCTCTGGACTTGGAGGAATCGTCTTCACCACCGATCATCCATATCGTCGGCATCCAAACCCACCAGATTTCTATAGGTAAAAAAACACCAGTTCTTACCAACATCCTCGTCTCCTTCCCCTCTCTCTCATATAATATATTTATGGAGGTAAAATCGCATAGAACATTGGCACACAAATCACCGGGAATGGGAGAATGGAGGTTTGATTTTGGGTAACTGCATCGAGAAATTAATCACTTTGGTAACCAGGGTAAAGAACATGGAAGAAGATGGATACTCCCTTCATCATCATCGACCATCGATCACATGCTTCTGCTCTAAGGTATCTTCTCCACTTTTAGGATTTCAGACACCTAATCTTTCTCATCGTTTCCCATCTAATCATCCTCAATCCAAGGGTTTTTGGAAGAAGCTGGATAACCCCCTCTTATCATAAACATCGATCACAAACCGCTCATTCGCAAACTCCTATCGATCCGGATCCACTTTTCTGAATCCCTACATAAACATCAACCACCAGATTAGATCATCTAAGGAAGAATCGTTGAAGTCGATACCTTTCAGATGAACGAGAGATAGAGAAGATGAAGAATGTGGATTTCGTTTTTGGTGGGGATTTGGCAATGGCTGATCGGAAGAAAAAGAGGCACGAAATCGATAGCAAACAAGCAACCCTCTTCAATGATTGATTGGTTTGAGGAAGGAGATGAGCGATGCAGAAAGGCTGCTCGCGCAGTTCCTAATCCATTGTTTCTTCTGCCTCGGAAGTGATATGCGAGGGTGAAGGGTTAGACAGGGGCTGCAGCAGATCTCGGTGGTGTTTACTCAATCGAAAGAAGAGGAAAATGGGTCTTCGATTCCTTGACTGACCAAAGGGAAGAAGATGAGCAGAAGCAACCATTTCAAAAAGATGGATCAATAAGCAGAGGTAGAGATGTATAACTGATCTCTGGGGAGTCCTCGTGATTTCCTTTCACGTCTTCAGCAGTAGAACACAAAGAAAGAGTTGGTGTTCGTCAGGAAGAAGGGGAAAAACGAGAGAGAGAGAGAGAGAGAGAGAGAGAGAGAGAGAGAGAGAGAGAGAGAGAGAGAGGTGGGCCCTTTTTATTTTTTTAATTGCTAAAATAAATAAATAAATATTAAATTTTAAGAATAATGAAAGAAAAATGAAAAATAAATACCCCAAGGGTATTATAGTCATTTCAATTTTCGGAGGGACCATTTTCACATACAAACCACTCCAAAAGGACCACGAATCAAAAAAAGTCACTGTTTGGACTTGTTTCCTGAAAAAATGCAAACCACAGGGACTATTTTTGCAGTTTTGTCAATAATAAATGACTAAAATGCAAGGTAGTAATTTTAAGTTTTTTTTCATGGAAGGGTATCTACAATAAAAAATCGGTTATTTAGAAGTTACGGGACTATATTGAAGAAATGAGAAAACTAGAAGGATTTTCTCGTCAAATTACATTCAAGAATCAAGAGTGAAAAGGTCCCTTTATTATATTCTGAATTTTAGGGTTAAAGCTGCGCACAGTAGAATCATTTGTTCACCGATTTCAAGATGCTCAAGAAATTACTCCTCCCTATGCTCCATTCTTCAAGAGACTTGGATTCTGATTCCGATTACATTGTGAAAAATGTTTCTATGAAAGAATTGATTTCAAATACTCTGACGTATATCGCTGACGTGCTAGATGAATGCGTTAAGGTTCGAAGGCAGCAGGGCCGTCGACCGAAACCGCAATGCGAACCAGTTGTTCAAAGCGCTGAAGAATTGAAACGTTCAGTGATGTCGCTTCTCGATCTGGTTTATTTCGAAAGGCCCTTTCAGTTGATTATTCCAGAGCTCGCTGGATCTGTAGGGGGTATATGTACCGAGATTGATAATTGCGCCCAGACGTCGTTAACTAAATTCTTTGGTTGCCGTTGTCAGGGTTCAGATAGACGCCTTCAAAAGTGGAAGATTCAAATGGAGTGGCTAGCGTATATCCTTAGGAGAGCATATGGTAAGGATCAACCAGAACTAGAAGAAGGTAAGTATCCTTTAATGAATACAACTGTTCCTCCTTCCTTGGCTGAATATAACGCAGCAGCGTGGTTTTACATTGCCTCTCTTTATGGGTGATCGAAAGTCTATGTAGCAAAAGATTTGATAGAACTGATAAGGAGTAGGGATATGATTTTGTATGAGGGTGGAGCCGATGCACTCCTTGACATGATGAGTTCCTCTAATTCTGAATCCAAGATAGCTGGGGCTACTGCACTCATCTCCCTGGCGGGTGATGACGATAGGGCAAAGTACATATGCCATGTTGGAACTGTGAGTGTGATTAAACAGATTCTTGAAACCTCTTCTACCAGGGATCTAAAGCTTAAAGTCGCAGAACTTGTTAAGGTTCTTGCAGAATTCAATCCAGATGTGAAGGAAGTGTTTGCTGCAGAGGGAGTGACCTACTCCCTCATCAAAATGATGTCTGATACCAGGCCAACACGCCCCAAAAAGAATGTAACAAAGTCCAGGTCTTCGGGCTCACTTCTGGACTCCACTTATGACATGGACAACCTTAGACTTGCAACACGAGCTGCTGCTGCGGAAGCCCTTAGTGTTCTTGTTGAAGGATCTTCAATCAATTGTGTAAGAGCTGCAGAAACTAAGTGTTTATTGAAACTGGCAGAGGGTATGGCAGAAGAATCCTTACAGTTCAGACTTGCATGTGCAGATGCGTTTGTAAACATTTGTGTTTATGCTGCAGAGCATAAAGATTTCAGAGATGAGGTGTTTGGGCCAAACAATAAAGAGGCTGCTGACCAAATCATTACTCTGATTGTCAAGCTGATTGATCCCTCTTCTGATGATGTGAATGTAATACGCAGCAGGAGTTTACAAGCAATTGGGTTGTTGTGCCAACTATTCACTAGCAAAAGCAAGTTTTTAGTGACTTAAAAAGTTGTAAAACATATAGGTCATGAAGACCCCGATATTCGTTCAGAAGCAATCATTGCATTAACAAGATTCACCAACGAAAACAACAATCTGAGGAATTATCACATTAAAAAGATACTTGAGTGTGGAGCTGCGTATAAAGTTGCAACAGCTATTAGTATTGCAAAGAAGGAGAAATTGGTTGAAGCTGTTACTCTACTGTGTCGTTTGATTCTTTTTGGAAAGCGGTCAGACCTAAAGATGCTTGATATAATCTCAAGTAAAGAGGCTCTAGAAGAAGTCAACTTAGGGGATAATGCAGACCCTCAGCTTACAGAAATGGTGAGTAAAACTGTGGCCTTACTATCCTCGTGGGTTCGGGGTAATCGGAAATGATGATACAAGGAAGTTGATAGGATGAGTTGTTATCTTTGTTGCAAGTGAACCAGATATTTTCATAATTGATACAGTCTTGAGGTTGGTAGGATTTTGTAGTCAAAAGAGTCGGTTGTTATCTTTTCTATGTCAAAATTTAGTTTTAATGTTCCCTTGCCATGACATTGAGGTATTGTGTTACCTAGCTTGTCAGGGGTTGATTGGGTAGATTTTATAAAGTACTAATGTTGCAAGTGAATCGCATAGTTTCATAATTTGCAGAAATTGAGTATATTTTGATACATTGTGACATTCTTACTCACATGAATTCTACTACATTTCGACCAAATTTGCAGAAATTGAGTATATTTTGATACAAAAAGCCTTAGGAAGAATCTTTCTGTAATTCAACTATAGATACGAATTAGAAGGGCTTGGAGGAATTGCTTTAATTTCTGAACTATGCTTTAAGTGATTGCCTATATAATTGTATACTTGAATGGAGATTGGAGGGTGTCATGAGAATATAAGAACAATGAAATTAGTTGATGAACTGAACTGTTTCTACAAATCATTATCACGTTATTTGGTCCTACATGCCCACAATTTCACTTTTTCAATGGTTTTTTCTTAGTTATCATCATGTTCGGTTGTATTTACTAATGGAAAAAGGTCAGCTATTTGGAATCAATAAGGCAAAAAAAAAATCTCTTGACTTTCTTGAAGCTTACTATGCAGTTAACCAGGTGATATACACACAAGGTTTAACGTTTTAAGTATATAGACAAAAGTTGTTAATCAGAGGGAAAAATGCTTAAACAAAGCTTATTTTTACCACATGTTATTTTTTATATTTAGGGTCCGTTTGATACCCATCTGACTAGGTTTGAGTCAGCAAATCGGGCTGACTCGGTCAGACCTTAGATGTTTGATGGGGTGCTTTTTCGGAAAGATATGTGGCTCAATAGTCTTACCCAGTCAGCTTTGTAACATATGCTGACCGAGAATAAAGACAATCCTGCCCTTGAATCCTTTCTTCCATCGTTCCATTCTCGTGACCTAAAAAAAAGCGCCGACAGCTTCAACTCGTTTCCATCTTGCAGTGACGCTGCTCCTCCAGCTCGCTTCCATCTTACAAATCGCTGCCATCACCTTGGTCGCTGCCATCTCGCCACCGTGTAGCCACCATCTCGCCGGCCAACAAGAGGTCGCCATCTCCGATTAGTTTTTTGATTTTTTGTTATTCAACCGCTACAATTCATCAAAAACAGGTAATATTGTTTGCTGGTTCATCTTGGAATTGATAGTGTATATCCGATTTGAGGTTTGGGAAAGCTGATTTTGGGTTTGGGAGCGATTGACCTGTGAAACGGAAACAAAAATCTTATCTTTTATGCAATTGATTGTGTATATCCCTTCATATAATGCATCGATTCAGTAGATATATTCCATATACACCATTATTTTTAATCAATTTCATTGATTTAAGTGGGTCCAAATTTATTTGCAAATTAATTGATTTCATAATATTATTTGCTGGTTCATCTTGGAATGTAAATAGAGGATTCCATGTATATATACCGACGATTCCATATACACCATTATGGAGTAAACCAATAAATATATCTAAAAGATTCCAAGTAGAGCTGCTTCATCCATAAATTGATTTCATAATTTACTTCATAGTGGTTTGCAAATTTTTATTGCAGATTCCAAATAGAGTTGCAAACCACTTATTTTAGTAGGTAATCAACAGTATAAATACATGAACGATTTTTTTTTTTTGAATTTTGAAGTGTTATTTGCTGGAATATTACATTTTTTTTTTTTTTTTTTTTTTTTTTTTTTTTTTTCTTTCTTGCTGGGCGTTGTTTATTACCGCCACTACAAGGTAGTTGCATTGCTGTTTGATGGAGCTTTTATTTACCAATATATACATATTATTTGCCTTGTTTTTGTGTTTTTTGGTAAATTAAAAGAAAAAAGATCTTGTCTTTGAAATACTTGAGCTTGAGAAGGTGTACAAAGATCATAATTACCATGTTTATTTCAATTCATTTATAATTGGGAGTTTGTTGTTTTATGGCATAACATGATTGTCTAGCTTCATAGCATTTCCAATCTCATTACGAATCCTATGCACTGATATAATAGATAATAGACATATCACAATTCCATAGATTTTATGCTTTTATTGGTACAAAATAATTGTTTTATATTTAAAATTGTTTTTGATCAATGATAAATTTTATGATAAATTATTTTAAACATTAATGTTTTAGGATGTTGGTTTGGAACGAGAATGAGGACAAAACTTTTCTTGATGCATGTATCCATGAACTAACCACTAATGGTCGTGAGGGTTCCGGACTTAAGGCAAGTTCATGGAAGACAATACGCGAAAAATTGATAAACGAACACGGTAAAGAGGTTGATCAGAAGCAAATGAGAAATCACTTTGACTACTACAAATCAAAGTATGTTGCTTGGGTGAAACTCAAAAATAAAACCGACAATATATATGATCCTATAAAAAATAAATTTAATTTGACCGATGAACAAGGGAAAGAAGAGGGGAAGGTAATATTTTTATAATAAATACTATTATGATTATTTTTATAACATATCATAATATTTATAAAAATTGTAAACAGTTGAACAAGTTCGTGTTGTCATTAAAAACCAAACCTCTGTTGTTCCCTGATCTTTGCACCCAACTATTTGAAGGGTCGACCTCAACCGACTTTCAAAGTTGGGGGCCATCTTCTACACTCCCTCGTCCGGTAGAAGAGTTTAGTGCCCATGATTTTGATGATGATGTTCCAATGGAAACCTTAACACAACACGTAGGTGCAAGTGAAGAATCTTCGGGGCGTTCAAAAAATAAGGAAGTTGGTGGAAACAAAAGAGTTGGTGGAAAAAAAAAAGAGATGCAAGGGCATTAGAAGTTGAGGATGAGATTGTCAAGCTTGCAAGGTCGTTAGTTGAAAAAAACGAAAGAATTGAAAAAAGTGAAATGGATAAGGATGTTGATGCATGTATGAAGAAATTGAACAAAATGGAATGGGGAGAAGAAGATGAAAGACACAAAACTGCTCTTTTGCTATTTGGTGAAAGTGCCGATGTTAGGAAAGTTTGGTTACGACTTTCACATACTAGTTGTGAGTCGTGGGTGATGGGTGCGGGTAGGAAATATGGTTATCTTTGATGATGTTTACTAGTTTTTTTGTTGCATGACTTTTTGTTAATTGCATGACATTTGGATGCTATGTTTGATGACTTTTTTGGATGTTACTTTGGATGATGGGTACTAGTTTTTTTATTTTGGATCCTATGTTTGATGACTTTTGTTACTTTGGATGATGTTTAGATATTGAATATGACTTTTGTTATTTACTAGTTTTTTGTTCTATGACTTTTGTTACTTAGGAAAGTTTGGTTACTTTAACATGTTACCTAATTGTTTGTAACAGGTCAAGTATGATTTCTGATGGTGAAGTTATAACTTTTCTTTTACTTGTGTTTTATTGGTTGAGGTCAAACCGGCGCAGACTAATCAGAATCCATACAGTTGGAGATAACGATTCAAGCGGGTATGCGTATACGCGAGATTTGATGTACGGAGACCCTACACAATGTTTCGATATGATGCGTCTTACACAAGAGGCATTTGCTTTATTATGCAACCACTTTACCCAAAAAAAATTGGTTGCAAGCTAGTAGGACAATAAGCATTGAAGAGAAGATGGCTGTGTTCTTACATGGTATAGGACATAATGAACGTTTTCGCGCGGTTAAGGGAAGATTTCATCACTCCACACAAACAATTCATCAATGTTTTCACGAGGTTCTAATAGCAATGATGTGTTTTGCAAAAGAAGTTATAGTACCAACAACTCCTAATCCAACAAGACATAACTCGGAACGACATAGACGGTTAAAAAACATTTTTTCCGGAGCAATAGGTGCATTAGATGGAACTCTTGTACATGCGGTTGTACTCGTTGATCAACAAACTTGTTATAGAGGAAGAGGAAAAGGAGAATGTTTTCAAAATGTAATAGGAATTTGTGATTTTGATATGATATTCACCTTTGTTTAGGCTGGATGGGAGGGTATAGCACATGATTCAAGAGTTTTGAAAGAAGTTGCATCAATTCGACTTCTGGATTTCCATTTCCTCCACCAGGTTTGTAATATTTATATAATTTTTATTATTTATCTTCTTTATATAATACGTGTCACATTTATTTGCAGATAAATATTACCTTTGTGATGCTGCATATACAAACACTCGTGGGTTTATGACTCCATACCGCAATACTAGGTATTGGTTAGCCGATTTTCGAAGAGGCAGACCTTTAACTAGAGAAGAAAGGTTCAATTATGCTCATGCACAACTTAGAAATGTTATTGAGCGTGCTTATGGTGTATTGAATGTGAGATTCCCAATCTTAAAACAAATGGCTCCTTATCATTTTACAGTGCAAAGAGACATAGTCATTGCTTGTGTCGCGGTCCATAATTTTATAAGGAAACACAATATAGAAGATGACTTGTTTAGAAATTTTGAAGAGGACACTATGGTTACTCCTGACGTCCAAGGTGGAAGAATTGATAGAGAAAACATACAAGGCATAGAAAGGGGTCTAGAAGCCGTTGAATATATGCGTGTTTTGCGTGATCAGATTGCAAATCGACTACTTTCATCTACTTTACATTAAATTATTATGTTATTTTAAATTTCATTATGTTTTTATTTGGATATTAAATGATTTATGTTTAATTTACATTTTGTATGACATTTTTATTTGTGTGTAATTTACATTTTGTATGACAATATGTATGTTTTTATAATTATTCAGCAACTTAATCCATCACTATATATAACAGCAGGGTAAAATGATCATTTTTTATCATTCAGCACATTCAGTCAGATGTACAATCAAACAACATGATTTCTTACTGAGTCAGAATTTCTTACCCAGACAGACATTTCCCAGTCAGCACTTTCTCAGTCAGCAACTATCAAACGGCTCTTTAGGGTTATTTCCAAAAAAAAACTATATTTTGACTTTTTCTTTCTTTGTAGACCTAAAACTTTATTTTTTCTTCGAAAGAGACCTAAATTTTACAGATTAAATATAGACTTTCTTCTTGATGGGTTCATTGTTGTTCATTTGTTTCAGTTTTTATGACAAATTATGACATCTCATATGAAGTTGCAGGTTTTGGTCTCTTTTTGTTGCAGATTTCACAAACAAATTGATTAGTTGTCATTAACGATTTTGGTGGATGTGTCATCATTTCAGAATTCATCTACAAGTCTAAAATTATGCCTTCCAAATAAAAACTGGTATTTTTTTTACAAAACATAAAAAACCTGATTATTTTTGTTAAACTAATGGTTTGTTTAATCAAATATCCATTAAATGAAACATATTAAAGTAACAATCTTTCTCTTATGTTTATCCACAGTTATCAAAACGTGAGCACATTCAAACAAATATATCGTTATGTAAAATCAAATCTTTTTTTCTTCAGGATCTTTATTTTTGGATAAGAGAAACTTCATGCTTTAAAATTTGCAAATGTTTTAAACTTTGCAAAAATGAATATTTTGAATAAGTGATAGTTTGACGCTTATTACATAAATATGTCAAAATCTATACAAATGAATCATTATGGTGGCGGCCGTGCATAAGATCGACAATGATTTTTAAGGAGGGACATACATTGACTTATACATACGAGAAAGGTAAACGGAGGGTGTAGAGGTGGGGTCTAATTAGGGTCGGAGTGAATTTATTTAAAGTTTTAATTTATATAATAGTTAAAATTGAATTATAAAATTGATTAATTAAAGGTAAAATAGTTATTTTAAACCGATTAGAGACCAAATATAAACAAAAACAAATATAGGAATACTCCAATTTAAAAAAAAATTAGGGATCAAATACGAAGATAACCCTCATCTACAGGAACCATCAGTGTAATTTACCATTAAAAATACAATATATAAGCACAAGTTAAGAAATCTTAAAACGTTTGACCAAAATTAAGTCATCTAAAAAATAACCTAGATATGATAAAACAAATTAAATAAAAAGTGTTAACAAGGCAAAAACACAAGTTTCAATGTATTTTAATATATCACTAGTGGCTATCAATCGATGCATCACCCCGATACATTTGAGAGGTAATAAAATGATATTTAATTTCATGTATTTGTATATTTTGATTTGGTTTATTCATTTTGTAAATAATACATGTAATTTCTTTTCATTAGCTTTTTGTGTTGTATTTTTTTTTTGTATAAATACATATTAAAAAACAAGTTAAATATAAATATAAATATATTTTAGTTATTTTTACATTTTCACAACTGAATGGTGGACCAAAATTGAATTTCATATAAAAATGAAAAGAAATTAAATAGCCTCATACTTTTTCTTTCTAATTTCCTCCTATCTATTTTAGATAGAGACAAATATTAATAAATTTAATTTAAATTTGATTGAGATTTTGAATTTATACACTTATTATTATCTTAAATAGATAGGACGAAAAGTAGGACAAAAAGGTAGAATGATATTTAATTTCTCAAGAATGAAAACTGAAATCTCTTTAGAGATGGAATGTTAGTTCTCATTTGCAAATAAACATCCGATCAAAATAGAAAATTTTTCAGTTCCAACCAAATCCTAACTATAGCCGCTATGGAAAAGCGTATATTATACGGCTGGAATCACACTAAAACCATGTATCCAAATGAAAATTCTCTATCACTTTTATATTGATCTTCATATTGCTTCATTCTGACTTGTGCCCCTGTCGGAATCTAACAAACCAAATGCCTCTTTACAGTTTTCAAATTCATTCTCGTTTCTTAATTAGAATTCATATCTTCATTATTCAAGAGTCCTAGATCATGTTTGTATTTTGACAGGAAGAGAACCAAAACGCCCTTGTAGAGCTTCTATTAGCTCCACCCTCTTTTTGCTCATGTTCTCTCTCACGAGCTCGTTTTTTGCATATAGACTAATTGGGGGAACACTATAAGCAAAAATAGAAGATTTTTTAGTTTCAACATCAATCGCTGGAAATATCGCCACGGAAGACAACCTTTCTAAATAGACGACAAGTGGAGGTGAGGTGGAGGTAGCAATACGTTTAATAAAATAAAAAATAACAAAATAAACAATAAGATAAAAAATAAAGGTAGAATTAAGAAAAAGAAAAGAAAAATAAAGAAAAATATTTATTTATTTATTTATTTATTTTTAACTTACTTTTTTCTAAGGGATATCTATAGTAAAGCCTCAATATTTTGAGAAAAGTTTTATTTCTTTTTTGAATAAAAAGGCTCAAAAAACCGGAAAATTTATTCAATTTAGACCATTTTTACGTGTTAAGCCGGTCATCAACCTATGTGACATGTCAAGTTGGATAGTTTTTTGATGTGACAGTTGCAATGGCCATGCTACGTCAGCATAAGCCTCTTTACTAAAAAAAACCTGTTAAGCCGGTCATCATAACGGAGGGGATAAGACTCAAACGTGGGTCTCAACACTCTTATTCCTCCATCTTAACCAATTGAACTAAATAAATTTCATTTATTTTTCTCTCCACTCAAATCTTTTATCCCTTGATTCTAACCTTTTTACTAAAAAAACAAATACTTTTTTAAGAAAATGGAGGGGATGGGATGCGAACCTTGTGCCAAATTCATCTGATTCCACCACCTTAACTGGTGGACTACAAACATTTGATGCCTTTTCCTCACCACTCAAAAGTTTTATCCATTAATTCCTAAAGCTTTTAATACGACAACCATTTTATTATTATTATTATTATTATTATTATTATTATTATTATTATTATTAAAAACGTAAATAAATATAATAATTCGCAAATAAATATATTTAAAATATATATGTATTTTTTTACGTATTTTTAAAATATTTAAGTATTTTTTTATGTATTCTAAGTATATTTAAGTATTTTTTTTATGTATTCTATTGAGTTGCTGAGATTGAGGGACTAGAGGGTCCATCTGAGTTGTGAGACCGGAGGGTCCAACTGAGACACATTGACCGGAGGGTCCTACAGAGTTATAGCCTCGAGTGTCTAATGTGTTGTATGTGGTATTTTGGGGAACTCACTAAGCTTTATGCTTACCGTGTTATGTGTTATGTGTTTCAGGTAGTTCCGGAGATCGAAGAAAGGCACTAACATGATTGTACACACCGGTAAGAGATTGTTTTTATGTGTAACATACACGTTTTGAAATCGTGTTTTATAATGAATAATATTGTGAAATACTATGTGAATTTGAGTATTGAATTCTAACAAATAGTTTTTACTAAAAATAAAGTAAAACTATGTTTATAATCACTTATAAAATATTGGGAGTCTTATGAGATTCGAGTTAAAAGCCAAATAGTGAAATTTAGCGAAAATATAAATTTTGAAATAAGTGAAATTTTATTATTTAAAGTTGTAGAGAATCTCGTTAGAAACATTTAGGCGAAAACCTCATCGAAATCTGAGTTATAACGAAGAAGTTATGACCAATCGAAGATCCGCGACAAAACCGGCACGACGCCGAATGACGTAAAAAGTGAGTTTTTTGATAAAATACTTTTTAGCCTTAGTAATCTAAATGAAAGTCTTAGTATTCATTAAATCGAGAAGTTCGATAAAAAGAACGCCAAAATCTGACTTCGTATGAGCAAGTTATGATTTTTCTAAGTTTCAGCTTAGCTGTAGACAGCTAAAAACTCAAATTTTAGATCGAGTGATTTTTAGCCGACACAACCTAAATGAGAATTGAAGATCTCGTCAATAGTAGTACAACGGTAAAAAGTCTGACGAAAACGGATGTTGGATGAAGAAGTTATGAATTTTTAACGGATTTTCTGTCCCGGTCTGTTAAAGATAATAATATTTAAAATAAAGTCAAAATTAGCTGACGAAGTCTAAACGAAAGTTGTAGAATATATTCCCTCCTACGCGTGCATATAAAGAACGTCAAAAACAGAGCCCGTATGCGAAAGTTATGGATTTTAGAAGTTTGGGGCACATTTTCCGAGAATTTTCGCATGAATAGTACTGGCTACGTCACCTCGCACGAAGCAACCACGTCACCTCGCACGAAGCAGGTACGTCACCGAGACGTTCCGTGTCCGAGGTGCGACGTGTGTCGCCTTCCGAGCCTCGCTGGCCCCTCGCATGCGAAGCCACCCGGATCCCCTCGCTCCTGCTGCTGCCATCTGTCCCTTCTCGCTTCGTGGCCTTCGCTCCAACAGCTGCGTGTCTTCGCTGTTGACTCCTCCCTTCTCGGCCGACCTTCGGAATTCGCCTATAAATAGGGAGGCTGCGAACCATCCCGGGTATTTTTAAGAAATTGCCATTTTTGGCCCCTTTTCCCATATTTTCACTATTTTGACATCCCCCGAAGCCCCAATGTCATTTCTAACACCCGAAACACGCCCCGAAGTGCCCATGAAGCCCGAAAAATTTATCTTTTCGGTTTTGAAGCTCTACCTTCACAGAGCCCTGTTTCAGTAAAGGTCCCAGTTTTCAACATAGAAAGTCATATTTAAAGCCAAAGTGCTGCCCAAATTACTATTTTGACCCCTGGTTAATTCAAGGTGAGTTCAATATATAGGAACAATTGTATGTTATGTGTTATATGTGCTATGTGCTTTTCAGTGTTATTATTCCGGGTTATTTTCTCGTGATATTCTGGTATTGACTTTGAGTCTTTGGCCATGTAGAGCAAGTCTCGTATTGGTAATATACCTTTGATCACGTAGAGCATGTCTTGTAATATTTTTGGTATTGGCTTTGTGCCTTTGACCATGTAAAGCATGACTTGTATAACTTTTGATATTGGTAATGGGCTAGGTAGGGCTAAAAGCCTGTATATGCTAGCAAAATGATAATCAGAAATTTATGTCTTCTATGCCATTTGGGCCGAACTTTATTGATGTATATCAAGCATTGAAAAGTATATCTGTAGCACCTGGTTCCTGGTACGTAAATTTCATTTGAGTTTTTTTTTTTCATTTTAAGCCTTGGACTCGGCGAGTTGTAGGTCCGACTCGCCGAGTAGAGACGGGACCCGGGACACGTTTAAGTTGGCGACTCGGCGAGTCCATATCCTGGACTCGGCGAGTCACCGCTATTTGATGAAACCCTAAGTTTTAGGGGTTTGCACCCTATTTAAGCCCTCATTCCGCCCCAAGCCAGCCCCCATTCACCCTCAGAGCCCTAACCCTCGTTCAAGCTTTATTCCTTGAGAGTTTGAAGCATTCTTAGTGTGTTTTGAAGTTTTGGAGAAGGGAGAAGAGTGGATCAAGAAGAGGAAGAGGAGGTCAGCCATCTTTGAGCAATCTCAGTGTTTTCCTTGAGGTAAAACTCGATTTCCCCTCTGTTTTCGTGCTTATTGTTCCTTATAACTCCATTAAAGTCCTTCTTGAGCCAGTTCCAAGCTTGTGTATGTTTAAGGATTCGTAATAAGCTGAGTAACTTCTAGATCTAGGTGGGATCAAGCTCCAGGAGCTTGGATCTACTGCCTTTATGGATCCATATTGCATGAAAACCCTAGATCTACTCTTTTGGAGCATTTTGAGCCCTAAAACCCTCATTGGTGAATATCTACACGTAAAGTTGGAAACACGTAACTTTACGTGTTATTCATGCTCTAGAACCCAGATATGTGGATAGCATAAGCTGGATTCAAGCAGAATCGGGTGTGTAGTAGTTGTATGTGGCCGAATCGGCGAGTCGTTCATCTGACTCGGCGAGTCGAGTCGCGAGTCCCCGAGTTTTCCCCTTTTCGCGTTTGCTGAGTGGGAGTAGTGAGTCACGGGGTGTGACTCAGTGAGTTGGAAGTCGAACTCATCCATGAAGGAACTCGGCGAGTCAATGCCCTGACTCGGCGAGTTCAAGGCAATCTTCTTAGATCAAGAACAGACTCCGCGAGTTGTTTATACAACTCGGCGAGTCACAACATAAGTGTTCATCGGATGAAGATGAACTCGGCGAGTTGTTCATACAACTCGGCGAGTAGGATGAAGGACTTGAACATCAGTTTAGAAGGAGAACTCGTCGAGTTAACGCCTAACTCGACGAGTAGAGACGAGATTCAGGACAATCGATTGGATAGGGACTCGGCGAGTTGGACAGCTAACTCGGCGAGTCGGGTCGACTGAAAGTTGAATCTGACTTTGACTTATGACATGATCAGGGGTAAAATGGTCATTTTACCCAAAGGACTGTTAACAGTAATTGATTGAGTATGTTGTGGGAATTACAGCCGGAGGATTTCCGGAGCAGCAGCAGCAGCAGTAGGTA
This sequence comes from Lactuca sativa, assembly GCF_002870075.4. Taxonomy (NCBI): domain Eukaryota; kingdom Viridiplantae; phylum Streptophyta; class Magnoliopsida; order Asterales; family Asteraceae; genus Lactuca; species Lactuca sativa. The sequence goes on from NC_056625.2 coordinate 44,954,204, forward strand.
GTCAGTTCCCGATCAGATCAGCAGCTACTTCGAGGTGAGTTACCTTCTAGTAGCGGTGGGTCTACGGCCACAATACCGGCCCACCAGTAAGAGTTGTACGTTAGATGAATGTCTTTGTGATATCATCTAGGTTTGCTACTACACGATATGTTATATGCTAGCATGATATGTTATATGTGATAGAAGTAGAGTTCGGTTGTTAGGACCGAAGGGTAGTTTAGACACCCCAGATATGTCTGATAATTTGTTATGTTATGATATATGTGTAAGTAGCAGTAGGGGGTGAAATAGTCCCTGAGGATCGGTTGTTAGGACCGAAGGGTAGTCAGCACCCCAGAATAGCTTGACACGGGTAGACGGCACCCCAGAATGGCCACACGGGTAGACGACACCCCAGAATGGCCGCACGGGTAGTCGGCACCCCAGAATGGCCGTACCGGGTAGTCAGGCACCCCAGAATAGCCTGGCAATATGTATGTTATGTGTTTGTATGGTATGTGGTACGATGGGGGAACTCACTAAGCTTTGTGCTTACGTTTTTCAGTTGTTGTTTTAGGTACCTCTTCAGCTAGGGGAAAGGAGCCGACGCGGTAGCAACATATCACACACACTCTTGTTTTCCGCACGATGGATTTCTGGGATGTACTCTGAATCATTATTATGATATTACCGGTTTTCAGACATGGATTATTGTTATGAATGTTTTGTAATGATGTTTCTATGTATTAACCTAAATTAAAAACGAAATTTTTAACTGGTATTTTTGGGATGTTACAATATCTTTGAATAAAGTCTTTGATTGATATGAACGCCTGTCATATGATTTCACATATGTCTTTGTTGTTCCTCTTTGCTTTTGCCATATTGATGTATATATATGGCATAACGTTATATTGTATCTATTATTGAACTCACTAAGCATCACCGCTTACCCTATCAGTGTTTAACAATTGCAGGAGATAAGTAACCAGTATGATCATATACTGTTGAAAGAGAATTAGAATAGTTTGTAATAGTATTTTTGTACTTCAGTTTATGTTTGTATAAATTACAATATCCTAGGTAGTCATCTAATACATAACACTTTGTAATAGTCGGTTTGTATCCAATAGTTTGTAACCTCTTTATCAATGTAAAATATTGTTTTAATGAATATGCAAGTAGCATGTTTTGGAGTAACTATATTGTTAAGTATGAAAGTTTGGGTCCTTCAGAAAAAAAGAAAGTGAGGGTCTTTCATTATGATTCTGGGATTGTGATTTACTTGTTGACATTTGATACATATGTGATTTTGAGAATTATGAATTAAGTTATATTGTGTTTTGAAAATGAAAATTTTGTTTGAAAATTTACGTCGTTAAAAGTTGGTATCAGAGCCTTGGTTTGAGGGATTCGGATGCACCTTTGGGCGTGTATGGACTCAAATTGAGGATATGAGAAAGATTTTCAAAAAGGGATAAATTTTTTCTAAAAATGAGAAAGATTTTAAGAGAAAACGAGTTGGAGCAGTGTGTACAATCAGCATGAGCCCGAGCGGTGATTTCCCAAAATACCCTTACTTTTGTGTTACGAGATATTTATGATATATTATGAGATATTATGCCTCCTAGAGAGTAGGCTAGGTATTTCATATATTAGGACTAGGGTGGCCTGATTTGTGATGCCTTGGCCTAGGGATTGCTGCTGTCAGTGATTAGCTTTGAGCAGGAGCTGAGTATGAGTATTTAGCAAGAGCGAGCTTATGAGATATCTACTGTGAGAGTAGCTTGTGTTTAGTGAGGTATATAGTACTTGCAACTGGGTTACGAGGAGGAGGACTTGGGGTGAATGCAGATGCTGTGTGGAAGGTAGTATTGGGCCCGTACTACTGGAAGCACCGGATCAGTGAGCAGTCCAAGTAAGAATCCTTAGGATGCTAGGGATCAAGTAGGGGCGGGTGATCGAGTGTGAGTATACTCGAGCGAGTCTCTGATAATTTTGTGTTATGTTTCAAAGACATCAAGTGGGTACACGCCACAACCCTCGAGGCAATGGGATTAGCGAGGAGGAGATACGGAGGATGATCCACGAGGAGGTGGCTGCAGCTATCCAAGCAGAGATTCCAAAGATGTTTGGGTCTATCAAGACCACCCTGATAGAGACATTTGATGAGAGATACGCTGCTGTCACTGAGGCCGCTGCTGCTGCTGCCACTGCAACTTTCACTGTTGCTAGGCCTCAGGGGGGTGACTTGTTGTTGTTCCGGGAGTTTAGCCACACGAAGCCACCAGAGTTCAATGGGACGCAGGATCCGATTGCCGCGATAAGGTGGATCTATGATATCGAGTGTGTTTTTACACTTGTTCATGCCCCGACCACTTGAGAGTTCGGTTTGCGCTAAACCAGCTTCGCTTGGGAGCGAAGGACTGGTGGAAGTTTGTCACACCCCAAAACTGAGAACGACGGAAACCTTCTGGGGCGGAGGACGTCATGTAATGTATCACAACAATGCAAAGTAGTAAACAAGCAACAACATCATCCATTGCATCAATAGTATAATTTTAATTACAAGTGTGTTCTTTCATAGTATAAAACAACATAATGAATATTCAAAATAAAAGACGAGTCTTGACTGCTCCGTCTTCACAAAACCTGGTCTTCGTACCTGTCTATTTGTGACATGAGAATACAAGTTATTTTGAAAGCGAGTATCAGCAATAAAGCTGGTGAATTCATAAGTATTTATGTGTCTTTGATTTGTAAAACTGTAAAGAGAAGACTTGTAATTGTTTGGAGAAAAAGTTTGTATAAGTATGAGAATGTTTGTAAGTAATTGTAAACGTTTGAAAACCCTAGAAAATCCCATATTTCCTACTAGTATAAAAAGTAGTCTTCTACCAAGACCCAACTATTTTGAAAGTATGCATCACTGTAAATGTGACGGTGTTTCCCCTGTATAACAATTATTATTATAAAACTATCGTCTACCTCATCATTTCTGTGTATGTGTCACAAAATAAAGGTAATAGAAAAATAGTATATCTATATCAAATATATTCTACCTCATCGTTCATGTGAATGTGTCACGAAGTAAAGGTAAGAAGGAAAATAATATAATAACTAAAATTGTATCCTTTTGCACTAGGATATTCACGACGTGGTAACTCGCCGAACTGTACAACCGTAGACACCCGTCGATGTGCATTTTCCCCACTGTAGCTAACAGCCTTGGGGGTGTAATGGTAAGTCCCGAAACGTGTGTAATAGTATCTATGTAATAGTATCTATGTAAACGTATCTATGTAATCGTATCTATGTAAACGTATCTATGTAATCGTATCTCTTGTAATTGTATGTAATCGTATCTCTTCATATAGTATGTAATGTATTCATATGTCTGTAATTGTAAATCTGTAATTGTATCTCTTCATATAGTACGTATTGTATTAGTATAGACTCATGAATGAACTGACTCTTGTGTGATTCCTTGTACTTGGAATAGTAAGTAGTATCTCCTAACTATACCTATTATAGTTACTAGTAATGTATATGTATAACCGAAAGTATGCCTTTGCTACCCAAAGGTACTGAACTGACTGATGGAAATTTTATGTCTATATATGTATACATGATATATAACTAATATTTAGACGACATTCGGACGAATAACCGATACCCTAAGGCCACATCCCAACGAGGAAAAGGAATTAAAGTGAACTAGCCGTCCTAAGTCCTTTAAACATTACTTATATAACTATACATATATAGGCATGCATTTGACAATATAAAAGTATAAAAGAAGTTTTGTAAAACCTTTGAAAAGTTTAATACCTAAGAAATGATGACTTGATGTTAGTTTATAAAATGATTCGAAAGTAGTTTGTTCGATAAGACAGTTTTAAGTATAAGACAAACCTTTGTTTGAAACACAATTGTAACAGAGTTTGAAAGGAAACATATAGTATGTAAGACAGTTTGATAAAGAGTGTTAACATGTAAAAACGTTTGAGAAAGTCATTTGAAGTAATATGTTTGGTAAAACAGCTAAAAGTGTAGTAAATCCATTTGTATGCTAGTTATTAATCACATGTGATTGATATAATAACTAGCATGATTCAACTTGTATTCCCCCCCCCCCCCCCCCCCGTAAAAGCATTTATAAACATTTAAAAGGTTAATTAAGGGGGTATGAACTCACTTGATAGATTGGGTATGAACTCACTTGATAGATTGAAGAAGGTGAGACGAAAGTCGGGCAGAACTTTGACTGGAAAGAAGTCGATTTCTCGGGACTTTGGGACTTGCGTCGTGTGTTGGAGGTGTTACCGAGGCTTCGGGGTAGTCTAGGGAGGCTTGACACAGAGTAAAAGTAGCAAGGAAGGTAGAATTGAACAGCCAAAACCTATGACCTTCGGTTTCTGTTTATAGGGCTGAATTTTCCCCTCGCCACGTCGTGGCATCTTTTGCCACGTCGTGGTGGCTGCTCGTCACTGCATGCGTCATCGCAAGTGGTTCTGACTGACTCCAGAGCACCTGCCACGTCGTGGCACTGTTACCACGTCGTGGTGTCTGACGCAACTTTGGGGTTCGCGCCTCGAACTTCAGAAATTCATAACTTTCGCATACGAACTCTGTTTTCGATTTTCTTTATATCGACGCGTAGGTGGGATTATGCTTTACAACTCTCGTTTAGACTCCATTGGCTAATTCTGACTTTATTATTAATATATTATTTATAGTAGGTTGGGACACGAAAATTCCGTCATAAATCCATAACTTCTTCATCCGACGTTCGTTTTCGTCAGACTTTTTACCGTTGTACTACTATTGTTGAGACCTTGGATTCTCATTTAGGTTGTTTCGGCCAAAAGTCTCTCGATCTCTATTTCGAGTTTTTAGTTGTCTACTGCTATATCCGGATCTTGGAAAAATCATAACTTCCTCATACGAAGTCAGATTTGGACGTTCTTTTTACGTACGTTTACGGTTTAATGATGTCTACAACTTTCATTTAGATACCTAAGGCTAAAAATTATTGTATTGAAACTTCGCTTTTTACGTCTATCAGCGTTGCCGGTTTTTGCTGCGAATCTTAGATTGGTCATAACTTCTTCGTTATAACTCGGATTTTAGTGTTCTTTATATGTACGAAAACCTTGATATGATTCCTACCACTTTATTCACTACAAGAAAAAGACCCTTTTACGACACGCAAACCACGACGCTCATTGATCTATGTTACGCAAAAGAGATCGACATTAAAAAAGTGTCATCTCTTCAAAAAATTTAAGGATTTAGGTCACGCATTATTGCGTGCCCTTAATTTAGTGTTATAAGAAAAAAAATAAAAACACGGAGGGCACCGTATCTTAAACGCGCGTCGTCTGTGAGTGTCGCTTTATAATTTTAATGAACGCGCGTTTGTTTAGTAGATAGGGGGAAATGAAATCCCCAAAATTTTGAAAACCCGCCTTGTTCTTTTCTACCTTTTTTCTATCTTTCATCTTCACAATCGATTCTCTCCTCTCCCTCCTCTCCAATCCGCTTCTCCCCTACTCCTGACCTTACTTGTTAATCGTCTCATCGGATCTCTGCTCTAATGTCTCTCTGAAGATCAAGAAATTTCAAGCCCTAGTCTCCCTCTGAGGCAGAGACAAAAAGAGAAAGAAACATGAAGAATGCACCTATCATTGTTACGACTTATGATGCTTCTCAAAGCTTCTCAAAGCTTTTGATAAGAACACTGGCTCAGTTGCTTCTCAAAGCTTTTTATAAGCACCCCGTCGGCTTTGCATACCGGAAATCGACCCACATCCTCAAATTAGGGTTTTTTTCATCCTTCAAATTACGACCCACATCCTCCATAGATCGATCCTTATTGCTTCATTTCTCACAAGAAATTGAACACTTTACATTCACAGGGCAACAAAATCAACTATTTCTGGAACTTGGGTTTCGGTTCCAATTGAAATTGAAGGGTTTCTGGTCACCATGATCAAAGGGTTAGGATCTCGTTTGTCAATGAATGCTCACAGGGCCACGGAAGATAGGGTTTTTGGGCAAATCTAGAATCGATCTTGTCTCGTTCCTTCGGAATCACGAAGACGCTGATTGCCATGGAGTTCACGCGGACTATGGTTCAGAGAGTTCTAAATTAATTTATCTTCAAATCCTGTTTGGAGAACTTCTAGTTTACACTAATGAGCGATGTGGAATAGATTGCATATCTGCTTTGGTAGTTTCCTTCCAAAATTGATGTTGTTCAAGTATTCTACAAACATTATATATGATTATTAATAAAATCATTTACTCCAAAATCATTATATATGTTGTTTACCTGTTTGATCTGTTTGTTCTTATTTCTCAGGAGGATTAAAAAACTGTCCGATATTTATGGCTACTGGCAAAGTCCGGACAAGTAGTTTCTCAAAGAACTTTTCAGCTGCACCTACCTCTTCTGTCCCTGGTCTCAAGTATGGACCAAATGGAACAATCTTTCTTTCATCAGGCATACCGGATCTTGATAGTAATCCCAATACCCCCTTTTTATATTTTATTAAAGCATCTAAACAAGTATGACAACAATTTCCTAATGGATGAATTGTTTCTGTAATATCTAGAGATTTTAGGTTGGGGGATTCCATTTAGGAAGTCTGGTAATGATCATGGAAGACACTGAAGCACCTCATCATATGCTTTTGTTAAGGACTTTCATGTCTCTGGGACTAGTACACAACCAACCTGTTCTTTATGCAAGCCCAGTCAAAAACCCTAGAGCCTTTCTTGGAACCTTGCCAACTTCTTTAGTCCCCAAAGATGACAAATCTCGTAACACTGATGCAGAACAGGTACTACTTTACTTTTTCCCATTTTGCCCTTAGGAACATGCATCTTTCTCTTCACAACTACAACTGTATTAATGTAAATTCTGCCTTTTTATGAGCTTGTAGAAGGATTTGCGGATTGCTTGGCAATATAAGAAGTACCTTGGGGAAAATAAGCAACATAACGAGGAGCGAGGTAATTTTGTATCTTTTTATCCATTGTGGGGATTTTTAGTATAAAAAGTAAACATCTTTTGTGTTGTGATAATGTGATGCGGATGGGAAACCGTGTGGAGTGTTTTAGCCTATTAGATTGTTCAAATCTTGCTGGATTCCGTGATAGTTGTTCAAAGTTCATATCTCAATTTCCAAAGTACTGATGTTATTATTAGTAGTGGATTGATCTTATTAAACTTAAAAGTGGTCTTCTTCATTGACTCTTACACCTAATTTTCATAATTCTAATCAAGTATGATGGAAATATCACAAGTGCAGGAAGAATTGCTATCCAATCATTTTGAAGCCTGTAGTGTTCAAGGGATATCAAATAGGCGGTGCAATCTGTGATGGAGCTACAGGGGCGACTGCCAAAACGCTTAAATTACCTCGTGAAGATGAGTTCTGGAGTAGGGGAATTAGTGCCTGTGCAATCTGTGATGGAGCTTCACCAATTTTTAAGGGTGAAGTTCTTGCTGTTGTTGGAGGAGGTGATACAGGAACTGAGGAAGCAATATATTTGACTAAATATGCAAGACATGTACATTTACTTGTACGCAGGGATCAATTAAAGGCCTCACGAGCTATGCAGGACAGGTTAGAAAAAATATGTATTTCTCTTCTCTTAATTGGAAACAAAAAGTAAATACAAATTTAAAAATGGATTAAAAATGGAAAATTTTGTACCAATTAAGAGGATATTATTACCTATACAACAAGACCCATCTGCAGCCTTTGACTAAATTAGGAAGGGAAGACTGAAAGAATTGGTATAAATCTTGATTAATGAAAAAGGAATCAAGGGAAAAGTCAATGATAGCTTTCATTAGAGTATTTGGTTCAGTTGCATCTTCAAATTCAGAGCTGCTGCTACTGCTCCTTGAAGATCCCTGGTCTCCATTAGAGTATTTACTATTGTCGTTTCTGGTTGTTTTGTTTGCTTCTGCTTATGCTGAAATATTTATTTATGTGTTGTTTTTGAAGGATAATTATCTTGAAGAGGCAAGGAAAATGAGAAACCTCCATTTCTTTACAGGAAGGTTTGCCCGAGGTGGAATAAGTAAGGCTTCACATGTTATTAATATAAATGAAGATATATATGCAGGGTTCAATTCCACTTTTGAGGCAGGGTAACATCACACACCATGAATACATACAGGTTTGTCTCATCACAATGCTATGCTGCTAAATATTCATAATTCATAATTATATTTTATTTTTGGCTAATATTTTTACATATGTAGGTTGGTAAAGGAAGAGACATTGGGTTAAATCAAATTGCCCTGTTTGAAGGTTGACCAATTCTGTAGAGCACCTGGTTTTGGTGACAGAAAAAGTCAATATCTTGATGATATTGCTATTCTTACTGGAGGCAAGTATTGCATATGTTGTTTTTTTAACAAAGGGTTCTGGTTGAAATCTGTCTTCCAACTATTTGCTATGACTACATTTGGTCCCTAAACTTTTAAAATTTCTATTGCATATAGGAACTGTAATCAGAGAGGAGGTAGGTGTTGACCAAAGACACAACCACCATTGATGGTGATGGAAGCACACAGGAGTTGGTGAACAGACGGATGGCTCAAATTAGAAACCTTGTTGAGGCAGCATAACAAGATTATGAAAAAGAAAAATAAATGAAAGAATTTTATTTAATTTTTGTCTAATCTTTTTACATATGTAGGTTGCGGGTGGAAATGGAGAACAAGTTTTAAGTAGGGACGTCTACAGAATTGGTCAACTCTTTGATTTTTTCAGAATGCTCTCTTTCTACTTCACCACAGTTGGTTACTAGTTGAGTTAAATCAGATGTTTTGTTTCAAATAATAGTTATATATTTTATTTTCCCTTTGAGAGTTTAATGTTAGTTTGGTTCAGGTAACTGTTGAGAAGGTTGTTTTGGAACAAAGCAATAGCCAGTATGAGCTTCAAGGCGAATACGTGTTGCTGGAGAATGAGGCTTACTAAGAAGAGCAATGGCTGGTAATTTAGGGAGTGTGATATCTTCTATGGGTCGCTGGAGAATGAGGCTTGAGGTTTCACGTGCTGAAATTGATGAGATGCTTCCACTTGCTAGGCTTGTTTCCCGAAGTACCCATCCAGCTCTTCAGTTTAGATCAAAGGTCATCCTCATTCATTCATTCATTTATTAAGTTTTAGTCTATCATCCAAATCCAAAAAGCTCTCATCTAAATCTAATGTCTTCTATTTGCAAAACACATGAGAATGAATGAATGAATGCCCTCTACCAAAATATAGCAAACACAACCTATCCTAATCCTGTTCATATACCATAAGAGAGTAAAGTAAAGTAGGTTCCATTCCTATACATTGGTTTGGTAAATAGAGTAAATAAAGTAGGTTGCTATTTGTAGCAAAGCTCTATCTAGTCTAGGGGTATATAAATATTATATGATTTTAGGTGATGTTGTTCCCCATTACCTTAATGTTGATCTTGCATTGGGAGATATACGTGTTGCAAAGTTTATCAAGTCTGACTATCCATTTGTCCCACTGGAGGAAGCTCAAGGTTCTTTACTTCTCTTACACTGTAATAATCCATCTTCACACTTATTTTGTAGTAATGTTTTTTTTGCAGGCAATATAGATACTTTGAGCAAGTTCATACATTTAGTCCTTGAGCGGTGTTACTAAGGAAGAGTGGAGACAAGTGAGGCACACATTTAAAAAAAGCAGCACAAATCTTGTTTACAGTGAGGCACACATTAGGTTATTAGAACTATTAGTTTGTAAATTTTTGTTACAACTTCTATTGATTTGTTTTATCTTTCCATGGAATGATTATTTGTATGACATTACATTTATGCAATGGATTCTATTTTTTGTATATGATATTTTATTTTCTATTATGAAACATTAAATACAAATTTAATTTGAAAATAATTAAATCTATAAATAATATTTTTTTAAACAAGAAAAATTATGATACGCAAAAATGTGTATCATCTTCATTTATGACATGGCCTTTCTTGACAGGGGCTTTCTTGATACGCATTGTGTGTCATTAACACGCGCGACGTAAGGCTACGACACACGAATGCGTGCCGTCTTCCTTTATGACAGGGTCTTCCTTGATACGCATTGCGTGTCGTAAACGCGCGTCGTAATTGCGCGTCGTAAATGAGCGTCGTAAATGCGCGTCGTCTATAGACGACGCGCAAAAGCGCGTCGTCTCTCTTTATGACAGGGCCTTCCTTGACGCGCATTTGCGCGTTGTCTGAGCCTTTTATGACGCGCAATGAGCGTCGTAAAAGGCTGTTTTTCTAGTAGTGATTTAACCCAAATAAGATTTTAGGAAAGTTAAATTTTTACCTAAATTTGACTGGTGTTACATTACATTGTCTCGAAATATCGGGTTGTCACATCATCCCCCCGTTAGAGGGAATTTCATCCCGAAATTAGAGTTTAAGCAGAATTGATAACTTTGCTACAGATAGAAGTTTCATTTGATGCTCGCGTTTCCAGGTGAACTCAGGTCCTTGCTTGGCATTTTAGCGAACCTTTCACTATCGGGATACGACTTTTCTTCTTTCGTTTCACTTCATTGGTATGATAACTCTTCTTGGTCGTATGTGGGTTGAGTGTTTTTGTGGTCTGTGAAATATTACACCTTTTACCCTACAAGTAGTGTCTCCAGCTCTTCAGAGCAATTACCACTGCTCCTGACTCAAGATCATGTATTGTATAGTTAACTTCCTGCGTCTTAAGCTGTCTTGAGGTATAGGCAGTGACCTTTCCTCTTGCATAAGAACACAACCAAGCCCTTGGTTGGATGCATCGCATTACACCACGAAATCTTCTATCCCTTTTGGGAGGGATAATATCGGTGTGGTGCACTAGGCTTACTTTAGCGTTTGGAACGCTCTTTCTTGTTTACAGACAAGCCCGATGATCCCCAAGGTGAGAAGCTTGGCCTAAAGAATCCCCTTCTAAGGAGTTCGTTAAGTTGTCCGGACGGTTCTTTTATCTCCGTAGGTGTTAGACTGTAGGGCGATCTGGTTACAGGAGTATCCTTTGATTGGATTCTAAGTTTGTTCGCATGACGATGCGATTACTCGTAGTCTTGGGCAGTCTCCGTCCTGAAGTTCATATTAGAAGTCATACGTGGTTCATCAATCACAGTCTCGTGTATACGAGTCGTTTATAATTAAGATTGAAAAGGTAGTCGAATAAATGATTCTTCTTTAAACTCACATCCAAACGAGGAAAAGAAGTTAAAGTGGAATCATCAATTCTAAAACTGTAGAACCTTGATTATATACCACCCTTGTGTATACATTCTTCAATGATAGATCAATCGTAAGGGTCCTTCGTTTGAACTTGACGTACTGTACGAGTGGTACTTCGGGGAGGTTTGCTGAGTTTTCTTTGGAAAGGATAAGAAGCATGAGGTACTCTATGCATGAGTACCTCGGAGTTCTGGAACGACGGCTTCGCTAGAAAGGTGATTTCGGAGAAGGAGATTTATGCACGAAACTGGTATTGTGAGGATTGAATTGACTCAAGTTGAATGGTAATGTCGGAATCACTTGGAAATAAAGGCATTTGATTTGATCATAAAGGCGTTACAGACAAAACACAACAGTGCAACTTTTAACAGAGTTATAGTACTTTAGATTAACTACAGGAATACTGCTGCGAACAAGGTATACTACAAAAGGCAAGTATACGCAGCACCAGGGTCCCTTTACTGATGGGATCTCGCAAAAGATAAGACTCGAGTTACACTAGTTTTAAACATGTTTAAAAGCATACTTAATACTGACGATTGGAAGTGAACCCATATTATAGTAGGGTCCTTCATTGCCTTTTTCCATTCTAAGGTCAAACTCCTCCTGTTCCACCGTCGTTCTTCTCTGTTGGGCAGTCCCTCTTGAAGTGTCCCATTACGCCACATAGATGGCATATCCGAGAAATTTCGACATTGGTGGTTGAAGTAATGTGTTGGATCCGAGTCCTGCAGAAGCGGGTAGTATATCCGTTCTTGTTGCAGTTATAGCAATATAACAGATGACAACCACCTAGATGATGGAAGCTGCACTTATTGCACTTTGGTAGGTTTCCAGCATACTCTCTGGCTGGGTTAGGGATAATTGGGATACCAGAAGGAATGATAGTAGGAGTTACAGATGTCGTGGCCGCGAAGGCTGCCACAAGTTGTTGGCTTTTTCTTGCCCCTTGGGGTGATTTGCCTTTAACTTTAGCCCAGAACTTTCGTTTGTTACTCTTGGGTTTGAGATTCGGGGTGTCGTGGTAGTTCGTTACTTGTTGAGGTACTTGAGCGTTACTTTGATTGGAATTATTGCTAAAAATCCCACTAACATTTGCGTTGTTAGCATTAAGGTGAGTTAGAACAGCTGTCACGGCAGCTGAGACTGCAACTTGAAAGGTAGCTGCATCAATCTAAAGAGTTGGTGTTTGGTTGATGGGTTGATTACTTTTCTTCGGCGACATGATTATGTTACACGGAAAGAAAAGGAGTTTGTGAGCTATTATGGTTGAACCTAGATATATTCCAATCGTTCATGTAAAGAGTAGAAGTATGTTCTCGAAGGTTTGACCTACATCCCTATGATGCAGTCCTAGTACAGATTTGTAGAAAGTTCACAGAATAGTCTCAAGACGTTGGTCGTTCAAACCAGGGTATTATTGGTTGGTGGATAACATGATCCAACCTTTGAAAGAGGATTGGAAATGATTCCGGAGTTAAATTTCTATAGTCCAATAACTTGACTAGATGGGGTTTTCAAATAGACTCCAATGAAAGTATGATGAAAGTATTTGAACAAAGAGTGATACGGAAATTAGCCGACTGTCAATATCATTGATGTATAAGATGTAATAAGTTCGGGAAACTTGACCTTGTAGTAGGTCTTACATCATATTCGAAGTAGAAAAGTCTTTGACAGTATAAAGGCCTACTAAAAGTACTTACAGTACAAGGTAGTCACATAGAAAAGTGCTACACGGAACATAGATAGGAACACGGTTCTTTAAAACAAAGAAGGAAAGTAACGCATCTCCTACTGGCGACGGTCACCCCTATGGTGAACCCTTAGTTCAGCTAGTTGACGTTCCATATCAAGAAGGTATCTTTCGTACACCCTCTGGCATACTCGGAGCTCTATGATTTCGACTCGAGTTTCAGTTAGTTCTTGCAGCAGGGTCTCATGGTTTCTCTCAGATCTCTCACGTGTTTTTTCAAGGCGATTGGTGCGGATGGTATGCATTCTTGCATTGGCATTAACCTCTTCGATACTATGGAGAGCCGTCCTGCCCTGAATTTCATTTCGGGCAACTCTACGGACTAGAATTGGTAGAACTCTGTCTGCTGAGCTCCCTTGGTTTACGTTGTAAAAGCTTCAGTCTCCATTAAACGACATAGGTTGATCTTGCTCTTCGCTCCATGTTTCCAAGCATTCTACCCAAGGAGGCGTCGGGCCATGAAAAGCCGGACGAGGGTTGGGATTTGGAATGGGAGCTACCGGGGGTAGGTTCTCAACCTTGGGTTCGGAGTTATCATCATCCGAAAGGTCTTCAGCATGGTGATCATTCAAAGGGATTGGATGATCATTCTTGGGTTCTTCTCCAAACCATCCAGCATTGCCTTCATTCGCAAGGTACGGGTTGCCGTGGGGATGGAGTCCATCCATGTTATCTACGCGAGAACTGGGGTAAGGAAATAGTTATTAGACGAACTAACTAGATCATTATTAAATAATCTTCATTAGTTACATCACTATTTGTAAAGTGCATACCAGTTATATGTAATCAAAACAGGATAGGCCTTCGAATAAGTGACCTTAACTCCAAATTCACAAGGAACAGGGGTAAAGCAAAATTTCACAGATTCTAAGTCTATGACATCCTAGTTACATATAACCTTAGTGTATCCACTTAGCAACTATTGACCCAGTAATGAAGATCTTTTTAGTTCTCAAGTAAGTAATTATAGTAACATTATATACTCCTATAGTATTTTAGACTTATGTTCTATTCTAGTGTTCTTATTGTGGTAGTGTTGGTAAGTTTTTAGACTTGTTGCGACATCACAACCATTCTTGGGCATATGCTAATCACTCCTCGGACCAGCATAGTTGATCAGGCTATGCCACTCCCAAGAACGACCATACATTCCCGAGCTTACTTGTGATATTCAACAGTCGTAATACTTTTGTTCTTGTCATTGTGACACGGATTTTAGTATGAATGCAGGTATGTATACTTAGTTAAATATTTTATTATTTAAAAGTATAAACTCTTGGTCAGAGTATTTTTTTTATCCCATTGTATTTATAGTTAGTATATCTTTTATGGGTTGATATACTCAATTCACTATAAACAATGCTCTGATACCAATCTGTCACACCCCAAAACCGAGAACGGCGGAAACGTTCTGAGGTGGAGGACGTCATGTAATCTATCATAACAATGCAAAGTAGTAAACAAGCAACAACATCATCCATTTCATTAATAGTATAATTTTAATTACAAGTGTGTTTTTTCATAGTATAAAACAAAATAATGAATATTCAAAATAAAAGACGAGTCTTGACTGCTCCGTCTTCACAAAACCTGGTCGTCGTACCTGTCTATTTGTGACATGAGAATACAAGTTATTTTGAAAGCGAGTATCAGCAATAAATCTGGTGAATTCATAAGTATTTATGTGTCTTTGATTTGTAAAACTATAAAGAGAAGACTTTTAATTGTTTGGAGAAAAAGTTTGTATAAGTATGAGAATGTTTGTAACTAATTGTAAACATTTGCAAACCCTAGAAAATCTCATATTTCCTACTAGTATATAAAGTAGTCTTCTACCAAGACCCAACTGTTTTGAAAGTATGCATCACTATAGATGTGACGATTTTTCCCCTGTATAACAATTATTATTATAAAACTATCGTCTACCTCATCGTTTATGTGTATGTGTCACAAAATTGTAACACCCAAAATTTTCAACCAATTTAAACTTTTCAAAAACAACCCATATTCATTAATTTATTACAAAAGGTTTTCAATTCATTTATTATCAGAGTATTTCCCAGAACCACATCATAAACACATAAAACATGAGGAGCGGTACGATCACACCTTCGCCTTGCCACGATCTCCTGAAGTACCTGAAACAATACACTGAAAACTGTAAGCCCGAAAGCTTAGTGAGTTACCCCCAAAATACCAACCACATATACCATACACATAACATATCATATCATAAACAATACACTGAAAACTGGTCCGCCGCACCGGGCCTTCAGTCCACCTGGTCCATCCTCTGAGTCTAGCAACATACATCGAGTCTGCAGTGTGGTTGGTCTGCCCGCGCCGGGCCTTCAACCCACCTGGTCCACTCTCTGAGTCTACAGTATGACTGGTCCGCCTGCACCGGGCCTTCAGTCGGCCTGTGTGACAACCGTCAAAATTCGAGTCGGTTCTAGATTTGACTAGACTTAGTTGCACATATAGGCACAACACATATTAGACTTAGTAATTAGAAGCTAATTTATAACCTAGTAGAAACTTGGAAACAGATAGAAATAATGGATGGTGTACTTAGATTTCACATTGATATGTGAATTCTACAACTACTTAATTGTAGTGACTATCCACATTCGGGTCGCTCTTTGAATCGAACACCTTTTTATGAATCATATACACACATCATGCACTTGACCTAGTGATATAAATTAGGTCCGAGTCTCGTAGGAACTTAAGTCAAAGTTGAAGACTAGGACTAGTATACTCGATTCCTCAATTTCGCTTGAATCTCAGAATCACTACATAGAATGCCAATAAACCGATAAAAATAAATGTTATTTATAACTATAAAAGAGTTATAATACCATAAGATAATTTAAAGTCTCAAATATTATATTTATTTTGATATTCAAAGTTTATTAAACTCCAAAACCCTAAAAGCCCTAAAAACTCATATTTATAAACTTTAACCTTAAAAATCCTATAAAAACAATTGTGAACCTTATAATATTATCTTATCATACTAATTATTATGAAATACAATTCAATGAAATATAAAGATTTAGTTATTAACATTTACCCTTGATTTATAAGTCAAAAATCAAGAGTTTTATGCACAAAAACTAGGTTAAGGTGCACATTTTATAAAAAGTTGGATATTTTTATAAAAGATTTGAATTTTTATAAAAGAAACAAGAGAGAGCCTCTCCTCCCCTAAAATCGGATCCCTCTCTCCCCATATCTCTCTCACACTCTCTTTCTCCAACACACACACATCTCTCTTCTTTCTCTCTCTAGAAAACTCTCTCTACCTTCTTTCTACTTTTTCTCTCCAAACACCACTCCATTCTCTCTTCCTCCCTCTAAGAACCAAGAAGATTTCCAGAAAACAAACCCAAGAACACTCCTCAAACTCGAAATCTTCATCATCTTGTGGTATTCTTGAAGGTAAAATCGATTTCTACTTCACTTTTCCTTTCAAGTTTTGCTCTTTTCTTACACTTTCTCCTTCTTCATCTTCTTCAAACTTGTTTTCTTTTTGTTAAAATGGTTTTTACAACATGATGGATGTGTTTTAACACCATGCATGTATGATAAACAAGGTTTCATGTTCATGATCTTAGTGCAAAAATCGATTTTAAGGATTAAAATATCAAACTCAAGTTAAGAGTTTTTGAGAAACAAAATTTTGTTCAGAAATGCATGTATACATTTTGATAAGTTTTAATCTTTTGATCTCTGGAAACATGACTAAAATATGAGTTTATCATGATATATTTAAAATACTTGAAAATATTTACTCAAGGAAATGATGAAAACCCACTTTTCTAACCAATCATCATGCATGCAATCTGCCAGATTTCCTTACCTGACTTTAAACTGTCATATCTCACTCATTTCTTATCCAAAATTCGTGATTCTTTTTCTGAAATATAATATTTTGAGTTAGCTTTCAAAACCATCTGACCTCACAGGAAAATTACAATATTTCGATTTTTACCAATTTTTACAAAACTGTTGCTCAAACAGCACTTTCCTTATGAACATTTGTTTTGTGTTGCATGTTCAAAGGACTTATTCATCACTAAAAATTATTCAAAATTTATTTTGAACTATTAATATCATGTATTAATAGGAACAAAAAGATCTTTATTCAAAAGTCTTTGTAACATGTTGCAAATATTGTCAAAGTAACATCAATAATCTTTACATAAATTACAAGAAACAAGTTTTCTCTATAAATTTTATTGAGCCTTTAGGCATGGTTTTCAACATCAAAAATAAGAAAACAAATTTTCATTGGTATTAAATTGTATCAAGATGCAATCTGGAAATTTTCAGCTCAATATATATTTTCTTTATTTTTATATGAAAATAATAAGAAAATAGAGTGTTAAATCATATAAAATACTTACACTAGTAAATAAATTCTGGTAAAACTTCTTGGATGATTCTGTAAGTTAATAAGCATCTCCCATGAAGTTTCAATGACTTTTGTTACTGTTTAGTATGGTTTTTAATTTTCTTTTTATTTAGCTCTAATAAATCATAAAACAACTTTAGGGAAAGTGAAAATATTATTTCTTATTTTTCGCAGCTTGTAACCTGTATTTAAGAGTCAGAAAAATATTTTGGGAATTTTTAACAATGTATATCTATTTGTCCATGATTTTTGTATTTATAATGGATTAAAAACAGGAAAAATAGTTTTACTCATCCAAAATTAATAAAAATTTACCAGAGACTCTTATAATAGGTGAGGATGATAAATAAAAGTTTTGATGATTTTTATCTTCTGTATGCTATTTTTCTTCTATTTTCCCAAGATTTAATACACTTAAATGTACAAAAATCATAAAATTGGGTTAAACAGTTTATAAATCCATTTTTATATTTCTCCCAGCTTAATAATTTTTAATAACAGTAATATAAAAATTTTGGGTAATTTTAGAAACTGATTTCTATTTTTCATGAATTTGTATCTATTTAGAAAATTAAATATATGAAAAATGGTTATACATATTCATAATCCATGAACATTTAGCTAGAAGTCTTTTAGTACATTTAGAACCAAAATCTGAAGTTTGGTAATTTTTATTAACTGTTTAGTATTTTTCATGATTTTATGGTTATTCAAGAAACAAAAATCGTGAAAAATAGCCAGACAAATCAAAAATTCAAGAAAAATTATCTTGAGGTCTTTGACTTCAATTAAAACTGAAATTCAAACTTTGGGAAATTTTAGAACTAAATTAATTTAGTTTTTGAATATTTAATCATTGGAACACCTCTTAAAATGTTAAATATTAGCATTTCAATAACAGGAAATTTCCACTTAAATTGTTATATAAAAATTGATTCATTGAAATTAAATTTTCACAGAAAAATGTTTGTAACTTATCAATATTAAATTTTGACACAATATTGACATAATTCTATTGTAGTAGTAAGTATACTAGTGTTAGATTTCGATTAGAGACTCACTAGCGAATACTATTATTGTAGGAATCGATAGTGGTACAAGTGGAACTTAGCTCAAGGCATCATTTGCATCATCTCAATGCATATTGTGAGTATTCACCACTCCCTTATTTTCGTTTTTTAAATGTTTTGGGGGTGGAAAAGCATGTCCTAAACTATTTATATTCGTTGTTTTTATTTGACTCGTATAAACTTGGTTGCTATATTTTGCATATTGTGAGTATTCACCACTCCCCTATTTTCGGTTTTTAAATGTTTTGGGGTGGAAAAGCATGTCCGAAAAACTATTTATGTTCGTTGTATTTAATTGACTCGTATAAACTTGATTACTATATTTTGCATATTGTGAGTATTCACCACTCCCCTATTTTCGGTTTTAAATGTTTTGGGATGGAAAAGCATGTCCAGAAAAACTATTATTTGCATGTTGTATTTAAATTGATTTGTATCAATCATGATTGCTATTGTATTTCTATGTCTCTCTATGTATGTCTATGCAACACGGAACATGAGAACTTATCGTACTAAGGCCCTTCCCTTATCTCTAACCATTAACTCTTTGAGCCAATGGTCATTATGGATAGCGCTATTAGGAATTGACAACTCTTCACTCACCCTATTGCTGGAGTGCATGATACAATATTAATCTATGGAACGATAAGCATAGATCTTGATAGGGCTTCAGTCATAGGTTTGGTTGAGACTCATTGTTTGCTCATACACATACAAACTCGTTTCTCGTTATAGCAATAAACTTGTTATCAATAATAGCAATCAACTTGTTTCTCATTAAAGCAATGTACTTGTATTTATGAAAAGCCTTATTCCAAATCTTGATTTTATAAACTTGTGAACTCACCAACTATTTTTATAGTTGACACTCGTTTTACATGCTTTTTCAAGAATCATCGAGTAAGTGGCACTTAGGGACACTTCACTTTTAGGAGAATTCGCATGTGTTGTATTTCAATTTACATTGTAATTTCTTTTAAAAGTTGTTCAAACCCATTGTAAAATTGTAATGATTTTTAATACTATGGTTGGTGTTGTCTTTTAACTTTTGCTATGAAACCCTTTGTACTGCCACACCCTGTGTTTCCGCTTTAGCGGGGTGTGACAGCCTGGTCCACTCTCTGAGCCTCGGCACATCTGGTCCGCCCTCGTGGGGCTTACAGCCTATCTGGACCGCTCGCTGGGCCTTCGGGATATCCGGTCCGCCCTGGGTATGTTGGCCTACAGCACAAAGCAGGACCCACCTCAACCCAACCCCAGTCAATCAACCATGTGCACATAAACATATAATTATATAGCAATTCATCACTAATCAACCGATCTAGCAGATCACATACATAGCACACTCTAACCAGGATACCGACCTAACCGGTCATTAACATAGCATCATCCTATATACCAGGATTCCGACCTTAACTAGGTCTCTAACATATACCATCCTAACTACCAGGATGAAAACATATAGCAAAGCAATAACATAACAACTACCCGAATTTCCATCCGATAAAGGGCCGGCCTTGGTGCCTTAGACCCTGTCGATATAGTGAGGATAACTCACCTCGCAACTGGTGACTGAAGAGATAAGATCACGCTGCTCCAACCTCCGACACGAACTCCACCACTGATCAATACCAAATGACTGAACTCAATAACTACCAATAATTACCAAAATACCATTGGAAGTCAACTGGTCAACTCTTGGTCAATGTCAAAGTCCTCAGTCAAAGTCCACCTTTCTGTGTGACCCTACTCGTCGAGTCGCCCCGTCGACTCGCCGAGTCCCAAAATTCTGAGTCCCTTCTCGCTCAACTCACCGAGTCATCCCTCGACTCACCAATTCACCGCTCAACTAGAAAAAGGTTAGGACTCCACGACCAGACTCGCCGAGTCCAAGAACAGACTCGCCGAGTCCAAGTCAATATTCAACAGACTTGCCGAGTTGTTCTTCCAACTCGTTGAGTTCCTGCACACCTTCATCCAACTCGCCGAGTTCACCCATGGAACTCGCCGAGTCTCTTCAATTCTCATTCCATACAGAGGCTTTCCAAGCCATGCAGGGGATCCAATCCCTAGATCTACCCTTCTACACGCCATTCCTCACGTAAAGTGGCAAACTTTACGTGAACTCCAGGAGCTATGAACCCAAAATGCTCTAGGGCTAGACTTTTAGGACAAAGGGATTCACTAACAACTCAAGGACTGATGCTTTCTGCCCTTATGACTCCAATACAACCTAGATCTGAAGTTGCAACTTCAGATCTAACCTCTAAACCCAAAATGGATCCAAACCAAGCTAAAGAATCCCCCAAAACAATCTCTATGGATGACAATAAGGAAAAAGGCTTAAGGCAGTGGCTTCTTACCCCAAGGATGAGTCTAAACTGATGTAGACTTCAGATCCACAAGCCCTCTTGATGCTATCCTCAATGTCCTCCAACTTCTCTACACAAATTTCGCCTTCCAAGCTTTAATCTTCTCAACAATGGAGCCTCTCACGATTTAGGGTTTTCTGGAACTAAAAGGGAAGGTAAGGAGGCTGGTGGTGGCTATAATGTGCTTTATATATGGCACAAACCCCAGATTAGGGTTTTTCTCCCTTCAGCACCAACTCGCCGAGTCCAGCTGCTGACTCACCGAGTTGGTCACTTAACGTGCGACCAAAATCGCGACTCGACTCGCCGAGTCTATCCATGGACTCGCCGAGTCGATCCTCCTTAATTACACCAAGCACCTTGAACTTGCACTTCTGAACTCGGGGTGTAACAAAAATAAAGGTAATAAGAAAAATAGTATATCTATATCAAATATATTCTACCTCATCGTTCATGTGAATGTGTCACGAAGTAAAGGTAAGAAGGAAAATAATATAATAACTAAAATTGTATCCTTTTGCACTAGGATATTCACGACGTGGTAACTCGCCGAACTGTACAACCATAGACACCCGTCGATGTGCATTTTCCCCACTGTAGCTAACAGCCTTGGGGGTGTAATGGTAAGTCCCGAAACGTGTGTAATAGTATCTATGTAAACGTATCTATGTAATCGTATCTATGTAAACGTATCTATGTAATCGTATCTCTTGTAATTGTATGTAATCGTATCTCTTCATATAGTATGTAATGTATTCATATGTATGTAATTGTATTTCTATAATTGTATCTCTTCATATAGTATGTATTGTATTAGTATAGACTCATGAATGAACTGACTCTTGTGTGATTCCTTGTACTTGGAATAGTAAGTAGTATCTCCTAACTATACCTATTATAGTTACTAGTAATGTATATGTATAACCGAAAGTATGCCTTTGCTACCCAAAGGTACTGAACTGACTGATGGAAATTTTATGTCTATATATGTATACATGATATATAACTAATATTTAGACGACATTCGGACGAATAACCGATACCCTAAGGCCACATCCCAACGAGGAAAAGGAATTAAAGCGAACTAGCCGTCCTAAGTCCTTTAAACATTACTTATATAACTATACATATATAGGCATGCATTTGACAATATAAAAGTATAAAAGAAGTTTTGTAAAACCTTTGAAAAGTTTAATACCTAAGAAATGATGACTTGATGTCAGTTTATAAAATGATTCGAAAGTAGTTTGTTCGATAAGACAGTTTTAAGTATAAGAAAAACCTTTGTTTGAAACACAATTGTAAGAGAGTTTGAAAGGAAACATATAGTATGTAAGACAGTTTGATAAAGAGTGTTAACATGTAAAAACGTTTGAGAAAGTCATTTGAAGTAATATGTTTGGTAAAACAGCTAAAAGTGTAGTAAATCCATTTGTATGCTAGTTATTAATCACATGCGATTGATATAATAACTAGCATGATTCAACTTGTACCCCCCCCCCCCATAAAAGCATTTATAAACATTTAAAAGGTTAATTAAGGGGGTATGAACTCACTTGATAGATTGGGTATGAACTCACTTGATAGATTGAAGAAGGTGAGACGAAAGTCGAGAAGAACTTCGACTGG
This sequence comes from Lactuca sativa, assembly GCF_002870075.4. Classification (NCBI taxonomy): domain Eukaryota; kingdom Viridiplantae; phylum Streptophyta; class Magnoliopsida; order Asterales; family Asteraceae; genus Lactuca; species Lactuca sativa. The sequence goes on from NC_056625.2 coordinate 44,976,720, forward strand.
AAAGAAGTCAAGTTCTCGGAAATCTCGGGACTTTGGGACTTGCGTCGTGTGTTGGAGGTCTTACCGAGGCTTCGGGGTAGTCTAGGGAGGCTTGACACAGAGTAAAAGTAGCAAGGAAGGTAGAATTGAACAACCAAAACCTAAGACCTTCAGTTTCTGTTTATAGGGCTGAATTTGCCCCTCGCCACGTCGTGGCACCTTTTCCCACGTCGTGGTGGCTGCTCATCACTGCATGCGTCATTGCAAGTGGTTCTGATAGACTCCAGAGCACCTGCCATGTCGTGGCACTGTTACCACGTCGTGGTGTCTGACGCAACTTTGGGGTTTGCGCCCTGAACTTCAGAAGTTCATAACTTTCACATACGAACTCCGTTTTCGACGTTCTTTATTTCGACGCGTAGGTGAGATTATGCTCTACAACTCTCATTTAGACTTCATTGGATAATTCTTACTTTATATTTAATATATTATTTCTAGTAGGCCGGGACACGAAAACTCCGTCATAAATCCATAACTTCTTCATCCGACGTCTGTTTTCGTCAGACTTTTTACCATTGCGCTACTATTTTTGAGACCTTCAATTCTCATTTAGTTTGTTTCGGAAAAAAGTCTCTCGATCTCTATTTCGAGTTTTTAGCTGTCTACTGCTATATCCGGATCTTGGAAAAATCATAACTTCCTCATACGAAGTCAAATTTGGACGTTCTTTTTACGTACGTTTACGGTTTAATGATGTCTACAACTTTCACTAGATACCTAAGGCTAAAAATTATTGTATTGAAACTTCGCGTTTTACTTCTATCAGCATTGCCAGTTTTTGCTGCGAATCTTGGATTGGTCATAACTTCTTCGTTACAACTCGGATTTTAGTGTTCTTTATATGTAAGAAAACCTTGATACAATTCCTACCACTTTATTTAACCCAAATAAGATTTTAGGAAAGTTAATTTTTACCTAAATTTGACTGGTGTTACATTACATTGTCTTGAAATATCGGGTTGTCACAAAGTTTGTGACAGCTGGTTTTACCGATGCAGATCATGCTGCAGTGACATGGGAGAGGTTTTTTCAGATGTTCCGAGACGAGTATGTTCCCCCGGTGGAGAGGGAACGTTTGGCACATGAGTTTCTGTCTCTCAAGCAGAAAACAGAGTCAGTGACTGAGATTTCGAGGATGTTCCATGAGAGGGCGATGTTTTTCCCTGAACACGTGTCCACTAAGCAGACACGTGTGATCCGATATTTGAGCATATTGTGGAGGGACATACAAGAGTTCGTGGCGAACTCGGCGTACAGGATATTAGTTGAGCTTCAGGCGAATGCAAGGAGGAGGGAGATTGAGCTTGAGTTACAGACCAGGGAGGAGGAGGAGGAGTCTCGGGGTAGGGACCGGAGACCAGTGCAGTTGCAGTCAGCGACGAAGCGGGATAAGCCCACTGATACTAGAGCTGGGGGGCCAAAAGGTCCGCACTTGTGGCAAGTGCGGCATGAGCCACGAGGGTTCGTGCCGCGTGGGGATTTGCTACAAGTGTGGAAAGGAGGGGCACATGGCGAAGGATTGCCCCAAGGGGTTCTCAGTTTGCTTCCATTGCAACCAGACCGGCCAACGGAAGGCCGAGTGCCCTCAACTCGTACAGGGATTAGCCCAAGGATTTGAACCTACTATTGTGCGTGCTACTGAGATCCAACCAACGAAGGCCGAGACACCGAGAGTTCGTGGGAGAGCCTTTCAGCTGACAGTGGAGGAGTTCCGCGCAACACCTGATGTTGTGGATGGTATGTATTCTTATTATATTCTTTTGAGATATTTTGTGCTTATATTGTGATTGTGTATAAGTACTTTTCTTGTAAGTTCTGTGTCTGCCTTGGTGTTATTTGACATGGGTGCGAGTCGATCTTTTGTTTCATTAGCATTTAGTCGTCACATCAGTATCCAATGAGAGGTGTTGAGTTGACCTCTGAGAGTCTCCATAGCCGATGAGCATACGATGTTTGCGACTGATGTGATTCAGGGATGTGTGCTTGAGATTTTTGGAGTCTAGTTTCTGATAGATCTGGTACCGATTGCGATGAGGGATGTATGTGTCATCACGGGCATGGACTGGTTGAGTCGATTTGGAGCTGTGATCGACTGTAAGCGTCAACTGGCGACCATTCGAGACCCTAGTGGGGGAGTGCTTACAGTGTATGGCAAGGGTACCCGATGTGGGTCAACATTTTGTTCAGCCGCCAGAGCGGGACAGAGTCTACAACATGGTTGTAGGGGTTTTGTGGCGTATGTGATGGATACGCAAGTTGCTGTTGAGAGATCAAGCTCTATCATTGAGGTTCCGATAATGAGTGAGCTTCTAGATGTTTTTCCTGAGGAGCTACCGGGTGTGCCTCCCGAGAGGCAGGTGGAGTTCCGGATTGATTTGGTTCTGGGAGTGGTGCCTATTGCCAAGGCCCCTTATCGCCTTGCGCCGCCTGAGATGCAAGAGTTATCCTCGCAGCTTCAGGAGTTGTTGGGAAAGGGATTCATCCGACCGAGTAGTTCTCCATGGGGAGCGCCGATCCTTTTTGTCAATAAAAAGGATGGTTCACATCGGATGTGCATTGATTACCAGGAGTTGAACAAGCTGACGGTCAAGACCGTTATCCACTTCCAAGGATCGACGATCTGTTCGATCAGTTGCAGGGTGTATCTTGGTTTTCCAAGACCGATTTGAGGTCTGGGTATCATCAGATGAGAATCCGTGAGGAGGATGTCCCGAAGACGGCCTTTAGGACACGTTATGGGCACTATGAGTTCATGGTGATTCCCTTCGGGCTCACCAATGCACCGGCGGTGTTCATGGACCTCATGAACTGGGTGTGTAGGCCTATGCTGGATCGATCGGTGATCGTGTTTATCGATGATATCTTGGTGTATTCGAGGTCCAGAGAGCAACATGAGGAGCAGCTGAAAGAGATTTTGGGTGTACTGAGATCAGAGAGGCTCTATGCCAAGTTCTCCAAGTGTGATTTATGGTTACGAGAGGTCCAATTCCTGGGACACCTCGTTAATCAGAATGGTATTTTGGTCTATCCGACCATGATTGAAGCAGTTATGAGATGGGAGGTGCCGAGATCCCCCATCGAAATCAGGAGTTTTCTGGGGCTGGCCGAATACTATCGGAGATTTATCAGAGATTTCTCCATGATTGCCGTCCCTCTCACCAGTTTGATCCGGAAGGGTGTTACGTTTACTTTGTGTCCCGAGCAGCAGACCTCATTTGAGACCCTTCGCCAGAGATTGTGCGAGGCTCCCGTGTTAGCCCTTCCGGAGGGAATGAAGGATTTTGTGGTTTATTTCGATGCATCTATTACATGCATGGGTGCGGCACTGATACAGAGTGGGCATGTGATAGCGTATGCATCGAGGCGGTTGAAGCTTCATGAGATAAAATATCCCACCCACGATCTAGAGCTGGGGGAGGTGGTGTTTTCCCTCAAGATCTGGCATCACTATCTGTACGGGGTTCGGTGTACCATATACACATACCATAAAAGTTTGAAGTATCTTATGGATCAGCCCAACCTTAACATGAGACAGAGGAGATAGTTAGATGTTGTGAAAGATTATGACTGCGAGATCCTGTATCATCTAGGTAGGGCTAATGTGGTAGCCGACGCCTTGAGCCGTAGAGCAGAGAGTGCACCGATCTGAGATGTGTGTATGAGGATGACAGTGATGACTTCAGTCTTAGATACTATTCAGGAGGCCTAGGTGGAGGCCGTGATACCAGAGAACCACAAGAGGAATCTGGTGATTGGGCAGGTGTCTGAGTTTGTGACAGATAGCCGAGGGCTTATGACTTTCCGAGGGCGGATTTGGGTGCCCTATACGGGCGGAGCTCGACATATACTGATGGAGGAGGCGCATAGATCGATATTCTCGAGCCATCCTGGGGCCACTAAGATGTATTTAGACCTGAAGAGAGATTACTAGTGGCCCTGTATGAAGAGGGATATTGCATGGGTAGTTGAGAGGTGCTTGACCTGCCGCTGGGTCAAGGCAGAGCACCAGCGTCCACATGGTCCATTACAGCCTCTGGGGATTCCTTAGTGGAAGTGGAAACAGATCTCGATGGACTTTATCACCAAGTTACCGAGGACTTCACGTGGAGTCGACGCAATTTGGATGATTGTAGACCGGTTGACGAAGATCGTCCATTTTCTTGCTATTAGTGAGAGCTTTTCTGTAAAGAGGCTGGCTGAGATATATGTGAGAGAGGTGGTAGCTCAACATAGAGTGCCGGCATCGATAGTATCAGATCAGGATGTACGCTTTACTTCCAGGTTCTGGAACAAGTTTTATGAGGAGCTGGATACACGATTGCATTTCAGTACAACCTACCACCCACAGACGGACGGGTAGAGCGAGCAGACGATTAAGACGCTTGAGGACATGCTGCGTGCATATGTCATGGACTTCGGAGGAAGTTGGGACCGGAGAACCGCAAGAGGGAGCAGGTGATTGGACATATGTCCGAGTTTGTGACGGATAGTCGAGGGCTTATGACCTTTTGAGGGAGGATTTGGGTGCCCTATTCGGCTGGAGCTCGATGTATACTGATGGAGGATGCGCATAGATCGAGATTCTCGATCCATCCGCGGGCCACTAAGATGTATTTGGACCTGAAGAGAGACTAGTGGTGGCCCTGTATGAAGAGGGATGTTGCTTGGGTAGTCGAGTGGTGCTTGACCTATCGTCGGGTTAAGGCCGAGCACCAGCGTCCGCATAGCAAGTTGCAGCCATTAGAGGTTCCCCTAGTGGAAATGGGAACAAATTTCCATGGATTTTATCACCAAGTTGCTGAGGACCGCGCGGGGTGTCGACGCGATTTGGGTGATTGACGACCGGTTAACGAAGAGCACACGCTTTCTTGCTATCAGTGAGAGCTATTCTGTAGAGAGGCTGGCAAAGATATATGTGAGAGAGGTAGTAGCTCGGCATGGGGTACCGACATCTATAGCGTCAAATCGGGATGTGCGATTTACTTCCAGATTCTGGAAGAAGTTACATGAGGAATTGGGTACGCGATTGCATTTTGGTACAGCCTACCACCCACAGATAGAAGGACAGAGTGAGCGGACGATTCAGACGCTCGAGGACATGATTCGAGCATGTGTTATGGACTTCGGTGGAAGTTGGGACACATACCTACCCTTGGCTGAGTTTTCTTACAGCAACAGCCACCATTCCAGTATCAATATGCCTCCTTTTGAGCTTTTTTATAGGAGGAGGTGTCTAACCCCCATCTGTTGGGGAGAGGTGGGGCAGCGAGTGATGGGTAGCACTGAGATAGTGCTCAAGATGACTGAGCAGATTCAGCAGGTCAGGCAGAGGTTACTGACGGCTCAGAGTTTCTAGAAAAGTTACACGGACAGGCGACGATCTAAGCTTGAGTTCCAGGTTGGGGATTTCATTCTCCTGAGGGTATCCCCATGGAAAGGGGTGATTCGGTTCAGAAAGAGGGTCAAGCTAGGGCCCCGATACATCGGTCCTTTCAGGGTGACCACTAGATTGGGTAAGGTAGCGTACCGTTTAGAGCTACCTACGGAGTTAAGCCAAATCCATGACACTTTTCACGTGTCCCAGTTGAGGAAGTGTGTGGCCGATGAGACGACAGTGGTACCACTAGAGGACATTCAGATGGATGTGAGCCTGAATCATATTGAGAGACCGATCGCGATTACGGATCGAAAGGTGAAGATTTTGAGGAAAAAGAAGTACCCCTGGTTCAGGTTCAATGGCAACATCAGAAAGGGTCCGAGATGACTTGGGAGTCGGAGTCCAAGATGCGGGATCAACATCTGGAGCTATTCGAGGAGCATGACTTCGAGGGAGAAGTCTGATTCTAGTGGGGGAGATTTGTAACATCCCGAGTCCAGGTATACCTTGTGAACCTTGATTTATTGAGTTGTTGTCTATTTTGGTCCTTAATATAAAAAGAGTGAAAAAGAAGTACGCGGGGCATACCTGAGGTGTACTCTTAGCGTACTCATCAGCATGTATGTGACACGGAGACCACCTAGTACGTTGGGCGTACTAGGCCCAGAGTGCAAACCCTAATTTAGGGTGAGCCCCCAATATAAGGGATATGATGGCCTCATTTCTGGCCACCATTCCCAGAGAGCAAACCCTAAGTGTGCCCTAACCCTCGTTTTGGAGCTTGTGCGTGTGTTTTTGAGCCTTGAGAGTTCTTGTGTGTTTTTGAAGAGTAGAGGAGGCCTTGAAGAAGAAGGATTTGGAGTCCAAACTTCAAGATCTGAGCCAATCTGAGTGGGGAGCTTCTTATTGAGGTATAAAGCTCCAAACTTTGCCTCTCTTTTGTTATGAACATCTTATTGAGTATTTTAGGGTTTTATCCCAAAAAGGTGGAGACTTGATGAGATCTTGAACTCCAGAGACTAGGACCAACCCTTTTGAGCATTTGAGTGGTGTAATGTCATAAAAATCCAATCTTGGTCGTTGAAATCACTCCATGCATGAGTTATGAGCTCCTTGAGTCAAAATAGTGTGTATTTTGAATTTCAGCCATGCAAAGGCTTAAAGTCACTGACTTTATGGATTAGGAGCTATTATAGAGTCTGGATCCACAAGATGAGCCAAGGTCTTAACTGTTTAAGACCAAATGAGTGAGAAAGTGGAAACTGGAGAGTACGTTGGGCGTAAATCCAGTACGTGCGGTGTAGTGGTTTCACATCCCCGATGCCCGCATGGCAGCTGAGTATGCGCAGCGTAGAGATTGAGAACGCACAGCGTACTCCCTGCCTTTGACTTTGGTTGACTTTTAGGGTTCGGTCAAAATTGATGACTATTAAGCCTATGTAGGGGTAAAATGGTCTTTTACCCTTCTGTGAGTTGTAGAAGGGTTAGTCTAGCTTCTTGAGGGCCAATATTAATTAGGGATAATTATTATGTGATAGGCGGAGGCTAGACCGGTGGGTAGATTTCGAGATTTCCGAGTACGAGGTTTTTGTTGGATTAATGTTTAAGTCTATAACTATAATTGGTAAGACTTGACCCGACCCGGCATGGTCCATTTGGGTTGCATGGCATCAGAACACTTGGACATACCTTTTATGAGAAAAAGATATATTTGTGACATATTAATATATTATAAGTTCTAATATATTAATATGAGATCATGTTATTTAATTAGTATTGATCAAGAATTAATTTGGACTTGATTTAGCGATCAAAAGAGACTAATTAAATATATGGGGATTGATTGTGTAAATCATTCATTCTTATATATGTGGGTTTTTTATCCAATATTCCTTATGTTGGGTTTAACCCATGTGGTGACCCATGGATACTCCATGGAGGTTAAAACCCATGGAGCATAAGGAATGGGTAAAGGCATGGGTTACATGGTGTAACCCTAATGTGCATGAAGAGGGATGTCGTAATCATAATCGAATTTGAGAATGAAAATATCACAATTGCTATCTCCTTAAAATCTACTAAGTGAAAGCGTTTCCTCACAATCATTTTCATGAATTAGAGAGAAACCTTAAGACACTTAGATTTTATGGTGTATGTGTTCTTAACCATGTGAATTTGTCATAACCCTAATCACAAGACAAGCTTACTGACAAAACCAAACTCATATGGACTGAACTTATTCAATCTTAGTTTCTTACCACTTGGTAGCACAAGGGCCTACCATGTCTTCCAAGTTGTTGAGCAGATCACCCTTACTGATCAATGAGCTTTCACTCATCAAGGTGCTATGCCTTATGCATACAATTGAGAACTCATAGAACTCACATGCATAGTTAACTTCAACTGGAATGGGCACAGAAACAAGAATATGTCAACATGATATGTTACAAACCTCAAGTCGTGTGCTAGTGATTAACAATAGGTTTATTCTTGATTAGTTCTTGAAATTTGTCAAGATCTTTAAGACTCCTACTAACATCTTGAAATATAAGATTCTCTTATTAAGATACATTCTTTACAAACAAATATTCAAGATTTAGTGAGGATTCTCATCAAGAATAACACTTCACACAATTGGTCTTCGTTGGTCTTTGTCCTTATCACAACTTACCAATTTCAAATGTACAAGAGTAAGAAACATTTTACTCTACATTTGATGAGTGTTATAAACCTCTCTTAAGATATGTCACTCATGTTACAATCTTGCAGTATGACTCTAAGACTTGTTTTGGAACGAAGTATGATTCACATTAATTGATTTAACCATCTCAACAATTCCCGATTCCTCTTCTTAGCCTAAAGTTTCCTTAAAGGATTAATAGTGATATGGATTTCATAATCATTAAGATAATCATAAGCAAGATACTAAAGTACTCTCCCATCCTTTCAGATTGGAGAGACTTTTATCTTTCTGCCTAATTTGATTCTTCTTATTCGTCCTGCTATACATTGAAACTTTCCAATGATTCAGAATTATTCTTAATCTTGTAAGCACAACCATATTTACTAAACTTTAGTAAATCATGAAGAATAGTCTTATCGCTCTTTGTGGTGGACCTGAACCAGTGCACAACCAAGTGTACATGATTGTCACACCCCTGAACCAAGGATGACGTAAACGTCCGAGGATGGAGGACTTCATGTACAGTATCATAACAACGAGTATAATAGTGACCATAGCAAACACAACCAACATAAATATAATTGAAAAGGTTACACCATAGTATAAGTTTACATGTTTCTAAATCAATTACATTATGTTGAAAAAAATGAAATGTTTGACGCCTTAGCATCCCATCCTCAAAAGCAGTTGTTTACCTGTTTTACTGATTCCCTGAGAATACAATTAGTTTTAAAAAAATGTCAACAATTAATTTGCTGAGTTCATAAGCTTTTGAATGAAATGTTGAAATCCTTTCTTTGTAAAAGTAATGTTTGTTCCAGAAAAATCCAATATTTCCTTTTAAATTGTATTGTAGTCTTAAATGCCAAGACTAATATTGTACTAGTATTTTTCATGTGAATTGTAAATTTTGCAAGTTTAAATCGACATAAACTCGTTTAATTTAAAGAAAATCCCGTAAATCTTATGTTTTGTTAATACCCAATGTGAGTTATTATAACCATGCTAAGACTTAGTCAGCCTCGTAATACGACGTTCTTCAGGCGTCGCAAAGTTAAATGACACTTGTCACCTCAGACCTGTCGGTCTAGTTGTTGCATGCAACTCACGTGTGGGTTTGTCAGACCCAATATAGATCTATACACAACTATCACACTCTCCCTACATGAGACTCTGGTTACAGTTACAGGACTTTTGATTTCGTTACTTTGGAAGTAACGTGAAGCGAATGTCTCACAAATTTATTCATTAACAGATTTACGTAAAGTTAAATGAAAACCCCTTTTGTAGAGATGTACTCTCTCGTGGTGTGATGAAAATGAAACATAAACTATGACTTGTTATAGTTTATCCTAATTGTTTGTAATGTATATGAAACTTAAACTATACCTATTATAGTTTATCAAAATGTTTTCAATGTATAGAAACCTTTTTTGTGTAAGTATAATGTATAGCAAAAACATAACTATGTTTATTATGTCTCATCTTGTAATAATTGTAATAATAAATGATTCTTACCATTTAGTGAACATTTTTCTGTTATATAATTATATCACAACAAAAACACATGCAAAATATGAAGTCATCAACGATTAACACTTTGCTCAACATGTTACAAAGTGTTATGAAAGTTGTAAACTGTAATTTCGTTTTTTTACCATTTCTGCACTGATTTAGAAAAATCACAGAAAAATCATACAAAGTTGAAAACTAAATCCGTAAACTCTGAGAGTTTAGAAAATGTGTCTAGTTTGTTCATAATTTTTATCTTGATTCATAGACAGATCCAACTTCGTAGCTACAGTGATAAGCAGTTTTGTAAAAATCACCATATATTGTAGAAAAACCATCTAAACATGTGCAAGTACTCATTTTAAAGGTATAAACCTTAACTATTTGCGCCTAATAAAATTTTGAAAACTAAAATGTTTAAGATGTGCAAAACAGTCTGTGAATGGAACTAAACTTTCCCGTTGAAAGCGGATGTTTGAGTTTAGTTAAGTTGTTGGTGTTTTAACTTGTATTCTCCCCCTAAAACTTGAAGAAATCATGAAAGCATGGGCGTGTGAACTTACCTTGACTGATTTCAGTAAATGGATGATGAAGAAAAGAAGTTTCCAAGTCAAGAACACTTGGGAGATGCTTGAAGATTCGAATATTCTATGAACAAATATGGTGATATTTGTGTAAGAAATCCATGATTTGAGTGAAAGGATGCAAGATAATCAAGTGTAGGATGAACTTACTTACCAAACTTGGAGGGGAATGCTCACGAATAGCTTTCAAATTCGAGTTTACAGAGAGAAGTTGAGAGAGAGAGAAATAGGTTTGATTCTTGGTGAAAGTGTGTAGAATGTGGGAGAAGTAAAGATTTTTCAGCCTTGATCACCCTCATATGTTGGAGAAAGAGGGTGAAAGGACAAATAGTTGACTAAGTAATGATGAATAGTGACTAGGTATGGCCATGGAGTGGGTGTGGGGGATTGCTTATGTCATAACTTAAAGGTAAGGTCAACACTCCACCTCAATATCTTACCCACTAGATTTTATTCTTAGACAATGATTTCCCTTAAAATGTGTTTAAATTATGAATATACATAGGGTTTTATATGTCAAAATATGAGTTTGGGTGAAAATCCCACATCAAAATCATGAAAAATGAGCTTAAAACGAAGTTGGGGTCGAAAACCGGGAAAAAGGGCGAAATCTGCGAAAATTCGGATTCTGGGCTGAGGGTTCGGTCCCTGGGAAGCCAAAAACTGAAGGTAACCTTGGCTGCATGATGAGAACCAAGAGAAGGTTTTGGCCGTGAAATTTCGCAGGCAAGAAGGGAAAATGGAGTGAAGGTGAAAGTAAGAAGGGAAGCAAAAGCGAAGTCGGTCTCGGTTCATTTCGGTTCGCATGGGTTTTTATCCTGTTGTTTCGGTTTCGGTCCTCCGAGGTTCGGTCCTTCAGGTTTCGGTTTTGGTTGTTTCGGCTTCGGCTCTTCGGAATTTCGGTTTAGGGGTTTCGGTTCTTAGGGTTTCGGCCTTAAGAGGGTTTGCCCCTAATAGGTTGTTTTTCAAGTAAACTTCCTGTTTTGCATGGTTTTTGGCTAAGTTAAGGTTTGGGTTGCCCCCAAATCATTATGGAAAGTTGAGGGAGTTTATGAGAGAGATTTGGGAGAGATTTGGTAGAGAGAGAGATTGATAAAGAGAGATTGAGAGAGACTTCGTTTGTGACCTTTTTGGATGTTTAGCTTCGCAACGCAAGGTTTGAAAACCCTGTTAAGCCTCGTTATGATTGATATATGCCCCTGAGGGGTATGGAATAATGTGTTATTGAATAGCTTCATCACTTACCCCGATTAGGGTTTAGAATTTCTGAACATACGAACTTTCCAGGTGATTACTTTGTATTAACATGGCGAGTTGTACAACTTTAAAAATAATGCATACCCTTATATACCAGGGTTAGCTACGTTGACCTATTTGACTTGTTGACTTTATTTGACTTTGGATAAACCAAAATTTGACGATTGTCACATCATCCCCCCTTAGAAGGAATTTCGTCCGGAAATTAATGTTTTGACAGTGACTTCAAGAGTTTGGGAAGAGGTGCGGATACTTCTGTTTCATCTGATCCTCACGTTCCCAGGTGAATTCGGGTCCTCGTTTAGCATTCCAATGGACCTTCACAATAGGAATACGACTTTGCTTTGTTCTTTTGATATCCTGATCCTTGATTTTAACCGGTTCCTCTATGAAGTGGAGACTCTCGTTAACTTCAATTTCATCGAGTGGTATCACGAGGGTCTCATCGGATAGAAATTTCTTTAAGTTATATACATGGAAGGTAGGATGTACGTTATTAAGTTCCTGTGGTAGCCGGAGTTTGTACGCCACGGGGCCAATCTTGGCAAGGATTTCGAATGGCCCGATGTACCTAGGGTTTAGTTTCCCACGTTTACCAAAACATATCATACCTTTCCAGGGTGAGACCTTCAGTAGTACACGGTCTCCAACCTGGAATTCCAAAGGTTTGTGTCGCTTATCATCGCAACTCTTTTGTTGGTCACGAGATGCTTTTAGTCTTTCCCGTATTTGAGCGATCTTTTCCGTGGTTTCCCTTATGATTTCAGGACTAGTGAGGGTGCTATTTGGGACTTGTCCCTTTGCTAGATGTGTGTCCCCCACTTCGGCCCAACACAAAGGTGATCTACACTTCCGACCATATAGAGCTTCGATCTGAGTGACCTTGATGCTAGTATAATAGCTATTATTGTAAAAGAATTCGACGAGTGGTAAGTGGGTATCCCATGCCTTACCAAAGTCTATCACACAAGCTCTCAACATGTCTTCAAGCGTTTGTGTGGTTCTTTCGCTCTGCCCGTCAGTTTGTGGGTGGTAGGTTGTACTCATGTCCAGCCTAGTTCCCAGAGATTTTTGTAAAGAGTGCCAAACTCGTGAAGTGAATCTACTATCTCTGTCGGAGATAATGGATATTGGCACTCCATGTAGTCATACAATCTATTTCATGTAGGTTCTGGTCAGTTTCTCCATCTTGTTAGTCTCCTTGATCGGCAAGAAGTGCACGGATTTGGTCAGCCTGTCGACGATTACCCAAATGGTATCCAGTCCAACCGTTGTCTTGGGTAACTTGGTTATGAAGTCCATGGTTATCCATTCCCACTTCCACTCGGGTATTTATGGTTGTTGAAGTAAGCCCGACGGTTTTTGGTATTCTACTTTATCCTTGGCGCAAGTCAGACACTTGCCCACGTAAGTAGCAATCTCTGACTTCATGTTCGGCCAACAATATAACTTATTGAGATCCAAATACATTTTATCTGCACCTGGGTGGATGGAGTATGAAGTTCTATGTGCTTCGTTCATAACAACGTCTCAGAACCCACCGAACCTCGGGGTCCAAATTCGATTCATGAGATAACGAGCTCCGTCGTCTTTGACTTCAAGGTTCTTATCCATTCCCCGTAATGCCTCACCCATCACATTTTCTGGTTTTAAGTCCTCTAGTTGGGCCTCTTTGATTTGCATGGACAGGTGTGAATGGATTGTCATTGTTAGTGACTTTACTCGACGTCCCGAGTATTCTTTTCTGCTTAAGGCATCTGCTACTACATTGTCCTTGCCCGGATGATAGCGAATCCCGTACTCATAATCATTAAGAAGTTCTACCCATCGTCTCATGTTGAGCTATTTTTGATTGAGGATATGCTGGAGACTCTTATGATCAGTGAAGATAGTGCACTTTGTACCGTAGAGGTAGTGCCTCCAGATCTTCAGGGCAAACACTACTGCTCCTAATTCGAGGTCATGGGTAGTGTAGTTAACTTCGTGTGTTTTAAGTTGTCTCGAGGCATAGGAGATGACGTTTCCTCTTTGCATGAGTACACATCCGCGACCTTGATTTGAAGCATCGCAATACACCACAAAATCCTCAGTCCCTTCTGGGAGAGTCAAGATCGGTGCGCTGTACAGGGCTTGTTTCAACGTTTGGAAGGCAGCTTCTTGTTTAGCCTCCTATATAAACGCTGCACCCTTCTCAGTTAGGGTGGTGAGTGGTTTTGCGATCTTGGAAAATTTTTGAATGAATCTTCAGTAATATCCCGCAATCCCTAAGAATTATCGGATTTCCGTTGGTGTTGTCGGTGTAGCCCAGTTTTCGATCGCCTTGATTTTAGAGGGATCCACGTGTATCCCTTTTTCGCTAACCACATGGCCAAGGAATCCCACTTCTCGGATCCAAAATTCGCACTTAGAGAGTTTAGCATAAAGCTTCTCGGCTCTTAGTGTCTCCAATATTAGTCATAGATGCTGGTTGTGCTCTTCTTAGCTCCGTGAATAGACTAAAATATCATCAATGAATACGATTACGAATTTGTCTAAGTAGGCCGACACACTCGGTTCATTAGGTCCATGAACACTGCAGGCGCGTTCGTTAGACCGAAGGGCATCACCACAAATTCGTAATGACCGTAGCGCGTTCTGAAAGCTATCTTGGGAATTTCATCCTCTTGAACTCGTAGTTGATGGTATCCCAACCTCAAGTCGATTTTTGAAAAGTAACTCGCTCCTTGAAGTTGGTCAAAGAGATCGTCGATTCGGGGTAAAGGATATCGATTATTGACGGTGAGTTTGTTTAATTCCCGGTAGTCGATGCACATGCGAAAAGATCCGTCCTTCTTCTTCACAAAGAGGACTGGTGCTCCCCAGGGTGAAAAGCTTGGTCTAATGAACCCTTTGCTTAACAACTTGTTCAGTTGACTGGACAATTCTTGCATTTCCGCCGGTGCTAGGCGGTATGGAGCTTTGGCTACGGGGGTAGCTCCGGGGACCAAGTCCATTCGGAATTCGACTTGTCGTGCAAGTGGTACACCTGGAAGGTCTTATGGGAACACGTCGGGAAAGTTATAGACTTCTAGGATGTCTTTGATGTCCTTCGTTTCTTGTTTCTTGTCTACCACATGGGCTACGAAAGCATGGTACTCCTTTCGGAGGTACTTTTGAGCCTTGACGCAAGAAATGATCTGTAAGTTTGTACTGGGTTTATCGCCGTAGATGAGAAGGGTTTCGCCATTTGGCAGATTAAGGCAGACGACCCTTTCATAACATAAAATGTTGACACGATGATAACTTAACCAATCCATACCAACGATGATGTCGAAACTTTTTATTGTGACCGTCATTAGGTCGATTTTGAACGAATGATTGTCTAGAGTGAGGGTACACCTTGTGTATATGTCACTAGTGCGCTCTGCCTTTCCGTTTTCCATTTCTATGACGTATGTATCTTTTAGTGATTGGGGATTTTGTTTAAGTAATTGTTTGTATTGATGGCTCATGAAACTCCTCTCTGCCCCACTGTCGAAAAGTATACATGCATATGAGTTATTGAGGAGGAACGTACCAGTAACCACCGTGGGGTCCTTAATTGCTTCCCCTTGTCCTATAGCTAGGACTCTCCCTACACCCCCAGCATTGCCGTTTTGTGCCTTTGGGCAGTCTCGTTTGAAGTGCCACGTTTCCGCATAGCCGTAGCAGGCTCGACTTGCTCCGGTGTTGGTGACTTGAGTGATGGGTTGGGCTGGCACTTTACAGAATCGAGCAATATGCCCCTTCTTGTTGCAATTGATGCAGTGCATTTCCCGACAAGCACCGGTGTGGTAGAAGTCGCACATATTGCACTTGGGAAGGATCCCAACATATTGCCTTAGTGGTGTTTGAGTGGCAGGAGTAGTGGCAGCACGAACAACAACTATATGTTGTTTCTTGGCCGAGTCTGGTACAGGCTGTTTCTTCTTGTTGCTCGAGAACTTTCTTTTATTGTTCCCTCCTTTTTCTTGATCAGGGGTGGTGGTCGTAGTACCATGGCTGGCCCTATGGTCGATAAGTTGTTGTGCTAACTCCCTGGCACTGTCAAAAGTAGTGGGTTTTGAGGCCAACACACTATCTTGAATATGGGATGATAGTCCCCAAAGGTATCGTTCCACCTTCTTTTCTTCCGGAGTGACCATTGATGGACAAAGGAGTGCTAGGTCATTGAATTGGGCAGTATAAGCTTCAAGGTCAGAGCCCGAGATCTTGAGACTCCAGAGTTCTTGTTCGAGTTTTTGCACCTCGTCCCTTGGGCAATACTCCTTCAGCATCATAGCTTTTAAGTCTTCCCAGCTTAAGGAGTTATCCACTGCGAGAGTAAGTGACTTAACTCGGCCATTCCACCATGTGAGGGCCCTGCCGGTGAAAGTGAATGTCGCGTACTTGACTTTGCTCGTTTCGGGACAAGCACAAACTTCGAAGACTGCTTTGGTCCTCTTGAACCATTGCATCAGTGCGATGACGCCCCCGCTTCCATTGAAAGAATCGGGCTTGCCATTGGTGAAGTCTTTGTAAGTGCATTCTTTTGTAGGCCCCGTACTATCCCCATGGTTAGAGTGTGTAGCACCAAATCCAGAACCACCAGCATCGTTTGTACCCATCTATGACATTGCGGCCGCCACGGCTGCTGTTACTGCAACCTGGAACATCACGTAATCAAACTGTGGAGGCGGTGGCAGAGGAGGTGGTGGTGCTGTGCTGGTGGAAGGTCTGGGTCTTTTCCTTGGCGGCATAGTTCTGTCATAAGTTTTAAAGACGAAAAGTCGATGAGTCTTCAATAGTAAGGATGAGTCGGGTGCTATTTGAGCTATATTATCAGTATTATGTCCCGACTTTATTGTATTTTCAAGCAATTCACAAATAAAGTCTATACAAATAAACTTATGAATTTAGTAACAACGACTCAACCGGCAGCTTGTGTTTTTGCTGCGTGCCCGATCCACTCCCACAATTCACTCGATGTACACCAATTGTGTGTAATTAAGTTTTGATAAACCGTTGAACCTAATGAGTCTGTCCTAAATCCACAACCAAACAAGGAACATGTTCTAAGGAGGAATCACCGTTTCTAAGTCGAACGCCCCTTAATTACACATAACTTCGAGGTACACCTTAAGAATTTTAGAGTTATCATTTGCAAATAGTTTGTAATATCAAGATATGAGATCCAATGCCAAATATCCAACAATAAATGCATGTCAATTTCATTGATATAAATTCAGTAGATATTGTTTAGGAAATTTTGACCTCATAAGAGGTCCTCATTACATCAATGTAGAGGAAAAATTTTGACAGCATAACAACCCCCGAATAGCGTAAGCACTACTCGAGGCGGGTGGCATCCGGTGGTCCCTGCAAGGCGGCTATGAGTGCCCGCATTGCCCTGATCTCCTCCCTATCCTCGACTGCCTGGCACTCCATTTCAATCATTCGCCTCTCAATTGCGGCCTGACGCTTCCGATACTCTCGAACTTCGCTCCGGGCGATGGCAGCTTCCTGTTGCAGGACCTCAGTGCGATTCCTAGTTTGGTCGTGATCCTGGTCCAAGCACCGAAAGCGGGCTGTTGTGACTTCTGCAGTCGCACCAACCTCCATAATCTGGTTGGTGGATGCCCGGATCCGCTGATCGTGGCGAGCGATGTGGTGAATAATGACAGGGAGGGCTCTGTCGGCCGAGCCTCCCCTGTCGAGGTTGTAGAAACCTTTTTCGTTTCCGTATGGGTGGGGTTGGCCTTGTTCCTGGCTCCAAAATCTTAAGTTCGTCCCCCATTGGGGTGTCGGTCCTGGATAGTCCCGTGCAGGAGCATGTGCAGGGAGTGGGTCATATACCTCGGGGCCCTCTTCTTCGTCTTCTTCCTCCTCTTCTTCTACTTCTTCTTCTTCTTCCTCCGGATCCTCTTCAGCGTCTTCTTCAGGATCCTCCTCAATCATATCCTCGGGTTTTGCCTCGAGCCATCCAGCGTTGCCCTCATTAGGGAAATAAGGGTCTCCAGGTAGGTGGAATCCCGCCAGTTTGTCTGTATGAGAATAGGGGGTAAGAGGCACATAATGAAATAAAAAAAAAATATTGTAGTTTTAGTAACATAAACTACTCCTATAGTATTTTAAATATGTGTGTGACTCTAATTGCAGTTCTTGTATAAGTGTTGGTAGGTTGACAGACTTGTTGCCCACTACTACTATCCTCCGACATATGCTAGTCACTTCTAGGACGAATAAAGTTGATCAGGCTATATTCCTCCTAGACTTAATTACATATCCTAAGGCATAATGTTAGTATACAACTCATCCATTTTTATTTTTCATGATTTTCCCTACGTGTGCCACTATACCGGCATGCATGCATGTACTTATACTTCTTATAAAAATATATATTATATTTTTCAAAAGTATAATTGTAATGAAATGGTTTCGTAAGAGAGTCTTAGTCCCATTGTGTTTATAGTTTGTATATCTTATATGGTTTGATATACTAAGTTCACTATAAACAATGCACTGATACCAATCTGTCACACCCCCGAACGAAGGATGGCGGAAACGTTCGGGGTTGGAGGACTTCATGTACAATATCATAACAACGAGTATAATAGTAACCATAGCAAACACAACCAACATAAATATAATTGAAAATGTTACACCATAATATAAGTTTACATGTTTCTAAATCAATTACATTATGTTGACAAAAATGAAATGTTTGACGCCTTAGCGTCCCATCCTCAAAAGCAGCTGTTTACCTGTTTTACTGATTCCCTGAGAATACAAGTAGTTTTAAAAAAAATGTCAACAATTAAGTTGGTGAGTTCATAAGCTTTTGAATGAAATGTTGAAATCCTTTCTTTGTAAAAGTAATGTTTGTTCCAGAAAAATCCAATATTTTCCTTTTAAATTGTATTGTAGTCTTAAATGCCAAGACTAATAATGTACTAGTATTTTTCATGTGAATTGTAAATTTTGCAAGTTTAAATCGACATAAACTCGTTTAATTGAAAGAAAATCCTGTAAATCTTATGTTTTGTTAATCCCCCATGTGAGTTATTATAACCATGCTAAGACTTAGTCGGCCTCGTAATACGACGTTCTTTAGGCATCGCAAAGTTAAATTACACTTGTCACCTCAGACCTGCCGGTCTAGCTGTTGCATGCAGCTCAGGTATGGGTTTGTCAGACCCAATATAGATCTATATACAACTATCACGCTCTCCCTACAAGAGACTCTGGTTACAATTATAGGACTTTTGATTTCGTTACTTTGGAAGTAACGTGAAGTGAATGTCTCACAAATTTATTCATTAACAGATTTA
The DNA here is from genome assembly GCF_002870075.4 of Lactuca sativa. Classification (NCBI taxonomy): domain Eukaryota; kingdom Viridiplantae; phylum Streptophyta; class Magnoliopsida; order Asterales; family Asteraceae; genus Lactuca; species Lactuca sativa. Next base: position 44,995,500 of record NC_056625.2, read on the forward strand.
CGTAAAGTTAAATGAAAACCCCTTTTTGTAGAGATGTACTCTCTTGTGGTGTGATGAAAATGAATCATAAACTATGACTTGTTATAGTTTATCCTAATTGTTTGTAATGTATATGAAACGTAAATCATACCTATTATAGTTTATCAAAATGTTTTCAATGTATAGAAACCTTTTCTGTGTAAGTATAATGTATAGCAAAAACATAACTACGTTTATTATGTCTCGTCTTGTAATAATTGTAATAATAAATGATTCTTACCATTTAGTGAACATTTTTATGTTATATTATTATATCACAACAGAAAACACACGCAAAATATGAAGTCATAAACGATTAACACTTTGCTCAACATGTTACAAAGTGTTATGAAAGTTGTAAACTGTAATTTCGTTTTTTTACCATTTCTGCACTGATTTAGAAAAATCACAGAAAAATCATACGAGGCCAAAAACTAAATCCGTAAACTCTGAGAGTTTAGAAAATGTGTCTAGTTTGTTCATAATTTTTATCATGATTTTTGGATGTCTCTAACTTGTGTGAAAATGTCCATATTCACAGACGGATCCGAATTCGTAGTTACAGTGATATGCAATTTTATAAAAATCACCATATATTGTAGAAAAACCGTATGAACATGTGCAAGTACTCATTTTAAAGGTATAAACCTGAACTATTTGCGCCTAATACAGTTTTGAAAACTAAAATGTTTAAGATGTTCAAAACAGTCTGTGAATGGAACTAGACTTTACTGTTGAAAGCTAATGTTTGAGTTTAGTCAAGTTGTTGGTGTTTTAACTTGTATTCTGCCCCTAAAACTTGAAGAAAACATGAAAATGTGGGGGTTTGAACTCACCTTGACTTATTTTAGTAGATGGATGATGAAGAAAAGGAGTTTCCAAGTCAAGAACACTTGGGAGATGCTTGAAGATTTGAAGATTCTATGAACAAATATGGTGATATTTGTCTAAGAAACCCATGATTTGAGTGAAAGGATGCAAGATAATCAAGTTGAGGATGAAGTTACTTACCAAACTTATAGGGGAATGCTCAAGAATAGCCTTCAAATTCGATTTTAGAGAGAGAGAGAGAGTGAGAGAGAGAGAGAGAAATGGGTTTGATTCTTGGTGAAAGTGTGTAGAATGTGGGAGTAACAGCTATACAACTTCTCATAGTTAATATGTGTAGGGGCTGTTCCTGTAATTTTCTATTTTCTCATTCCTTTTTTGTATTTATTGTATCTATTTATAGTCTTCTCCTGTTATCAAGGAGATCATTCGATCTAATTCACTTTCATGGTATCAGAGCGTTAATCGTCTCCTGTTTCCTCTTCTTGCCCTTCTCTCTTCCGTATTTTCTTCTTTCTTCTTCTTCTGTTCTTCCCTCCCTCCGCCTCCATGGCTAATTCTTCTGATGCATCAATCCCATTAAACACATTGATGCACATGATAACTGTTAAACTCAATTCCACCAATTACCTGTTATGGGAGCATCAGATGCACCCTATATTAACCTATCAAGACTTATTCTATCATGTTGATGGCTTTCTCCCGTGTCCACCCAGCACCATTACTGTTGCAGAAAAAGTGGTTGTGAACCCTGAATTCACGTCCTGGGTCAATGCCGATCAGCGCTGCATCATCATTCTTCAAGCCTCTTTATCGGAGGAAGCCATCACTGTTATCGTGGGTCTGACTTCCGCTAGACAAATCTGGGTTGCACTTGAAAAAGCTTATGGTAACTCATCGATTGAACGGGTCCATAATCTCCGTGACCAACTTCGCTTGATCCAGAAAGGAACCAAGACAGTTGCTGAGTTTGGTTTCATCCGGGCTCTACCTCACTCCGCTACACCCCCAGTCGCATTCAACGCCAATTTTGAACCACCTGTGACTGCTTCGACTGCTCCTGGAAATCGTGGGGGTCATGGACCCTATCGTGGTAGTAACAATGGAGGGTCTCGCGGTGGTCATGGCAATCGGGGTGGCAGACACAGTCCCCATTGTCAACTGTGTCGCACCAATGGTCATTATGCCAATGCTTGTCCCGATTTAAAGAAATTTGCTGCTGGGATCGATGTGAAGGACAATGACCTAGCCACTGCCTTCTTATCTCAATGCCATGTCTCGTCTCCGGTTCCTGATTGGTTTGTTGACTCCGGCGCAACCGATCGTATGACTTCCACCACTTACTCGGTCTCCGATGCTTCATCTACCATAGGTACCGAATCTGTTACCTTTGGTAATGGCAAGTCACTCCCTGTCACTCATAAAGGGCACTCAATACTCAATAATAATCTCCGTTTGAATGACATCTTGGTTGTACCGAAAGGAAGAACGTTGAGAATTGAAGTTGTCTCAACAATTGTGGAAAGTATAAAGAAAGCTTAAGAGGAAGCTTTAGAGAAAAATGATCGAAAGGAAGAACGTTTGGGCAAAACGTTAGTGTTCGGTACAAACAACCAAGGGTTGAAGGTATTTCAAGAAAGAATTTGGGTACCTAAGACGGGCGGAATAAGAGATCTTCTGATGGAAGAAGCTCACAAGACCATGTACTCAATTCATCCCGACAGTAAGAAAATGTATAGGGATCTAAAACCCTATTATTGGTGGCCGACGATGAAGCTCGATGTTGCTAAGTATGTGGCCGAGTGTGTAACTTGTGCTAGGGTTAAGGCACAACATCAGAAACCGTATGGGAGTTTAGAACCTTTACCCGTACCCATGGGTAAATGGGAAGACGTCACCATGGATTTTGTGACTAAGCTGCCCAGAACAAGGAACGGTCACGACATGATTTGGGTGGTCGTTGATCGCTTCACTAAGAGTGCGCATTTCATAGCGGCCAAAGAGAAATGGTCTATGGATAAACTTGCGAATTCTTACGTGAAGGAAATTGTGAGGCTTCACGGTGTTCCGTTAACGATTGTGTCCGATCGTGACAGCCGTTTTACCTCAAGGTTTTGGAGGAGTTTACAAGAGGAATTGGGTACCAAGTTGTGTTTGAGTACAGCTTACCATCCGCAAACCGATGGTCAGAGCGAGCGAACGATTCAAACATTGGAGGATATGCTGAGAGCATGTACCCTAGAATTCCAAGGTAACTGGGATGAACACTTACCTTTAGTAGAATTCTCCTATAATAATAGTTTCCACTCAAGCATTAAGATGGCACCTTATCACGCTTTGTATGGGGAGAAGTGTCGAACGCCATCATGTTCACTGGAAGCTGGGGAAAAGCAATTTATGGGACCTGAAATAGTCCATGAGACTGCTGAAAAGTTGAAAGTGACAAGGGAAAGGATGTTAGCTGCTCAAGATCGACAAAAGAGTTATGCTGACAAGAAAAGACAACCGATATCCTTCGATGTTGGAGATACGGTTTTACTTAAAGTCTCGTCGTGGAAGGGACTTATAAGATTTGGGAAACGAGGGAAGTTGAGTCCAAGGTTTATCGGACCATTTAAAGTTCTTCAGAGGATCGGGAATCAAGCTTACAAGATAGAGTTACCGGAAGAACTAGAGGGTATTCATAACACCTTTCATGTGTGTTATTTGAGAAAGTTCACAGGAGATGTGCCCGACATAATTCCAATTTCTGAGTTAAGGTTGGATGAAAACAAGAGGTTGATCGAAGAACCCGAGGCAATCGTTGACCGTAAGACTATGAAGTTACGACGCAAGATGGTCGATTTAGTGCTTGTGCGCTGGAAACATACGAATGGACCAAATCTCACTTGGGAAACGGAGAGTGACATGATGAGTCGCTACCTGCAGTTGTTTGGTGATATGTGATTCCGGGGACGTAATCATCTTAAGGGGGAGAGAATTGTAACACTCGTGTTTCTAGCCTAGGCATTTATATTGAGTTGATAGTCTAGGTTAACCTTTGTAACTCATTTTGAAGAAATGAAAAGGAGTTATGTGAATATTATGTGAATTATGTGTTTTATGCTTAATTATTAGGGCTTAATTAATTAAGAATAAAAATAAGCGTCAAAATTAAAGTGTGAGATAAGCCCGATATCTTTACATAAAGTTGTAGTGGTCGAAAGAAGGATTTCGGGGATATAAAGAATACCAAAATCCGAGTTATAACGAAGAAGTTATGACCTGTCGAAGTTTCGCGACAAAACCGGCACGGTGCTGAATGTCGTAAAAAGTGAGTTTTTGATAAACTACTTTTTTAGCCTTAGTAATCTAAACGAAAGTCGTAGTATTCATTAAACCGAGAAGTTCGATCAAAAGAACGCCCAAATCTGACTTCGTATGAGGAAGTTATGATTTTTCGAAGTTTCAGCGTAGCAGTAGACAGCTAAAAACTCGAATTTTAGATCGAGCGATTTTTAGCCAACACAACCTAAACGAGAATTGAAGGTCTCGTCATTAGGAGCACAACGGTAAAAAGTCTGACGAAAACGGACGTCGGATGAAGAAGTTATGAATTTTTAACGGATTTTCTGTCCCGGTCTGTTAAAAATAATAATATAAAATTTAAAGTCAAAATTAGCCGACGAAGTCTAAACGGAAGTTGTAGATCGTAATTTTAGCTACGCGTGCATATAAAGAACGTCAAAAACGGAGCTCGTATGCGAAAGTTATGGATTTTAGAAGTTTTGGCGCGAAAACCGAGAAATTTCGCATAGTCACAATTGCCATGTCACCCTCGCTTAGAAAGTGACACGTGTCCTGCTGAGTCACCTGGCTGCTGAGTCATGCGAGCCACGTGTCCTCTTCTGATTCGACCGAGGAGGAGGCCCAATCCGAAGCAGCCAGCTCCCCAGCCGAAGCTTCGCCCAGCTGCCGCGTGTGTCCGAGCCTCGCATAGCCTAGCTCCGAGCCTCGCAGGTGCGCCAGCAAGCCGCGATCCACTTAGAAGCTGCCAGCGAGCCCTCGCATGTGCGAGCCATGTGCGAGCCACCCCCTCTGCGAGCCTTCTTAGCCGTCGGATCAGGAGACTTCTCAGCCAATGGATCAGAACTTCGGACCCTATAAATAGAAGGGTACCTGCGAGGGTTCCCGGTTACTTTTGGAATTTTGTCACCTTTAACCCCTATACCCATATTTTCTTCATCTTAACATCCCGCAAAGCCCCGGTATCAATTGTAAAGCCCGGAATACCCCACGAAGTGCCCGAGAAGCCTGGAAAATTTATCTTTCCGGTTTCGAAGCCTGACCTTTCGCAGAGCCCGGTTTCTCAATAAAACTCCCGGTTTTATTAGAAACGATCGTTTTAGGAAACGAATTGCTGCCCAATTTTCACCAAAATACGTGAGTGTGTAGTTACTTTCAATTTACACATAGATATGAAGTATTTACCTTGAAATCCGTGTTATGTGTAAATATGCTAATTGTTTATTCGAGGTGACTGTTGAATTGATGTTTTATACAAGTTTTAAACTGTATATGCTTTTTATCTACTAAATATGTTGGGTAGAACATGGGTAGATGAAATAGTTGATGTGTGTTAAAATGGTGAGAGGCCTCGATGTTGATGTTGTTGTTGTTGTTGTAGTCATCTAGCGAAGTATAGATGACAACCACGGACTTTCTAGACAGTCCAGTGGAACACTAGCAGGTTCGCAACTTGTAGGTGTTGATGAATTAAATGTTCATTGGCGTACTTCATCCCCCTCATGGTTGCCTTAAGGACATGTATGGCTGAGGAAACCCCTTAGCAGTAGTGTCCATCCCGATGATAATCCTTAGGCTAGGTCCCTTGTGATAGCTGTTTAGGGACGTAAAGTGAGGACAACAGGAATGGGTAATCAGGGTTATTGTTGATTGGTGAACTTAATAAGTATATTATTATTGTGGGTTGAAAACCCTATATGCTCACCAGGCTCCCAAGCCTGACCCACTCAGTTTTATGATTACAGGTAGTGGACCCCGAGCATAGTCGGAGGATGACGAGAGATTTTTGGATTATAGGCCAGTAGTTGTAAATAACTGTTGAAAGGCTTATAATGTCTTGTTTATGCTTTTGATCTGTATCGGAACATGACATCCCGAGGTTTTGATGTATATGGAAAATATATACCTTCTTAATGAAGGATTTTGATAAACTTTTATCATATATTGTTTGGGGACCAATTCCGCAATATCTTATAAAAAGATTTCTCTTATTTTATTTTAAAAAGCATAAATTAAATCGGTCTTTTCTGGCCGAGAAATATGGGGATGTCACAGTTGGTATCAGAGCATTAGTTTAAGCGAACTAAGAAATTGTAGAATTTCTAGACTTGAACTTAGAATGCTAAGTGATGATTGTGAGACGAGTGTCTACCATATTTTAGACACGAGCACTAGTTTATTTTAGGGAAGATGCCTAAAATGCCCTTATGTGCTAAATGCTATGTGTTTGCCATGTGTGCCATTATTTGTTCGGATCTATGGTCTGTTGCCGACCGGATCTGGAAACCTTATGTGTGTAGGATTCTAAGCGTATGAATACGAGATTAGAACTAACATGTAAACGTTTCAGAGTGATAAGGGAATTGACATGTCTAACAAGGATAAAGACCTAAATTTCGCCTTATTCGGTATATAGATTGTAATGGCAAGAACCCGTAGTGGAGCTGGAAATGCAAACTGAAACCAACAACCTCAACCTCCAGTGGTGGAACAGGTGCCTATAGTAGGAGCTGCACCCAAACCCATCACCATGGCTGGAGTACGAACTATGATTCAGGCCATGTTGGCTGAACAGAGGGAGGAATTGAGGCAAATGTTGCTGAACGACAGGGATGAACCTTCAGTTCCTGTTGAACAACGTGAACTAAATGACAATCGATCTGAAGAAGGGAACAATAGAAGATCGGTTGGTCATAGTGAACCGCTTGTGGTTGGGAGGAATAACCACGAGGGTAGAGTGGAGAGAAATGGGTGCAAGTATAAGGACTTTATGACTTGCAAGCCATCGACCTTCAATGGAAAAGAAGATCCTGTCGGAGTAATGGACTGGATCTCGGAAATGGAGTTGGCTTTCTTGACTTGTGATTGCCAAGGCAAGTTAGAAACTACGTTTGCAGTACGTCAGTTCAGGGGTAGTGCTGCTCGTTGGTGGAGCACTTTGGGGAAAACCCTAAGCCCTAAAGAGCCACTGCAATTAACTTGGGCAGAGTTCTTGGTGCACTTCAAGCGCAAGTACTGCTCGGCCCAAAACGTACTTGAGTTAGAAAACCAATTTCTAACGTTGCAGAAGGGGAGTATGACCGTTGACGAATATACAAATAACTTCACAGACAAAATGGAGTTTGCTTTGCGTATTGTCCCATATGAGTTGGCAAAAATAGACAGGTACGCAAAGGGACTTCCATGGGAGTATGCGGTGCCAGTACGTCAGGCACTTACTTTGGAGGCAGCTATCTGGGCTGCCAAGTCTGTTGAAGATATGATAAAAGGGAGAGCCGCCAGCAAGGTTGAAGTTGGCGAAAAGAGAAAGTTTGAAGGAACTTCAGGTTCCAATAAAAAGAACAAATTCTCGAAGACTGGTTCGAGAAAGTTTGGAGGAGGAAGCGAAGCCAAGTGGTGTGACAAGTGTAGGAAGAAACATGCTGGGAAGTGCAGCGTGGAAGTCACTTGTTACAAATGTGGAAAGCCAAGGCATTATGCCAATGAATGCACCTTCAATAAGAACGTATGTTTTGGGTGCAATGAAGAAGAGCATATTTTGAGGGTCTGCCCGAAGAAAGAAGGACGTAGCAAAACCCAATCTAACACCAAAGCCGAAGGTAAGAGCCTTCCAGATGACGCTCGAAGCTGCGAAAGAAGAAGCCGATGTCGCTTTAGGTACCTTTCTCGTAAACGAATTGCCTGCCCAAATTTTGTTTGATTCTGGAGCCAATTACTCCTTTATATCGCATGAATTTGGTACAAAGCTAGCTTTGCCTGTAGATATGCTAGTTAATGCTATAATAGTCGAGATTGCTAGTGGCAAGTTTGTACCTGTTAGCCATCGTATGAAAAACATCCTCATTGACTTGGATGGGAATAAGTTCCAAGAGGAATTATTGCCTATCGAGTTAAATGGATTCGACATAGTTTTAGGAATGGATTGGCTTAGCGCCAACGACGTAGAAATACTATGTAGAAAGAAGATAGTAAAAGTAAACCCGCCAGGGAAAGAGTCGTTTATGGTGTATGGAGACAAACGCAGAGTAAACTCTGGAATCATTTCCCTAATGAAAGCCAGAAAGTGTTTGGCCAAGGGATGCACATCATATCTAGCGTTCGTGATCGATGCCAAGATGGAAAAGAAGGAGGTACAGAATATTCCGGTGGTGTGTGATTATCCGGAAGTCTTTCCCGAAGATCTTCCCGGATTGCCCCCTGATCGACAAGTAGAATTTCGTATCGACTTGTTACAAGGAACGACGCCGATAGGGAAAGCACCTTATCGATTAGCGCCAACCGAAATGAAGGAACTTATGACACAACTTCAGGAGTTATTGGACAAAGGTTTTATTCGACCTAGTTCATCACCCTGGGGAGCCCCTGTGTTATTTGTAAAGAAGAAAGACGGAAGCATGAGAATGTGCATCGATTACAGAGAGCTGAACAAAGTGACGATAAAGAACAAGTACCCATTGCCAAGGATCGATGACTTGTTCGACCAGTTGCAGGGTTCGAGCTATTTCTCGAAGATCGATCTTAGGTCGGGATACCATCAACTAAAGGTGAGAGAGCAGGACATCGAAAAGACTGCTTTTAGAACGAGATATGGACACTATGAATTTTTGGTAATGTCGTTCGGACTAACCAATGCCCCAGCAGCTTTCATGGATTTGATGAATAGGGTTTGTAAACCATTCTTAGATAAATCCGTGATAGTATTCATAGATGATATCTTGATTTATTCGAAAAGCAAGCAGGAGCATGAAAAGCATCTGCGTGAAGTGCTAGAAGTCCTGAAAAAGGAGAAGCTGTATGCAAAGTTCTCCAAGTGTGAATTTTGGATTCAAGAAGTCCAATTTTTAGGTCTTGTGGTTAACCAAGAAGGGATAATGGTCGACCCAGCAAAGATTGAAGCTGTAATGAAGTGGGAAGAACCAAAAAGTCCTACGGAGATTCGAAGCTTTTTAGGATTAGATGGATATTACCAAAGGTTTATCCAAGGCTTTTCTTCGATTGCTACTCCATTAACAGCTTTGACCCACAAAGGAGCCACTTATGCTTGGAATGAGAAGAATAAGGAAGCCTTTGAGAAGTTGAAGAAGAGATTGTGTGAAGCACCGATTCTTTCATTGCCTGAAGGAGTTGATGACTTTGCAGTTTATAGCGATGCATCCGGATTTGGGTTAGGTTGTGTTCTGACCCAAAGGGATAAAGTGATCGCGTATGCATCGAGGCAATTGAAGGAGCATGAAAAGAACTACCCCACTCATGATCTGGAGTTGGCAGCGGTAGTATTTGCCTTAAAGATATGGAGGCATTATCTTTATGGCACCAAGTGTAAACTTTTCACTGATCATAAGAGTCTCCAATATCTCTTTAACCAGAAGGAATTGAACATGAGGCAACGACGCTGGCTAGAGTTACTCAAGGACTACGACTGTGAGATACTTTACCACCCTGGTAAAGCAAATGTTGTTGCCGATGCTCTCAGTCGGAAGGTAAACCTTGAAAAGAAAAGGCCAAGAGCATTGAGAATTGAAGTTGTCTCGACAATTGTGGAAAGTATAAAGAAAGCTCAAGAGGAAGCTTTAGAGAAAAATGACCGAAAGGAAGAACGTTTGGGCAAAACGTTAGTGTTCGGTACAAACAACCAAGGGTTGAAGGTATTTCAAGATAGAATTTGGGTACCTAAGACGGGCGGAATAAGAGATCTTCTGATGGAAGAAGCTCACAAGACCATGTACTCAATTCATCCCGGCAGTACGAAAATGTATAGGGATCTAAAACCCTATTATTGGTGGCCGACGATGAAGCTCGATGTTGCTAAGTATGTGGCCGAGTGTGTAACTTGTGCTAGGGTTAAGGCACAACATCAGAAACCGTATGGGAGTTTAGAAACTTTACCCGTACCCATGGGTAAATGGGAAGACGTCACCATGGATTTTGTGACTAAACTGCCCAGAAAAAGGAACGGTCACGACATGATTTGGGTGGTCGTTGATCGCTTCACTAAGAGTGCGCATTTCATAGCGGCCAAAGAGAAATGGTCTATGGATAAACTTGCGAATTCTTACGTGAAGGAAATTGTGAGGCTTCACGGTGTTCCGTTAACGATTGTGTCCGATCGTGACAGCCGTTTTACCTCAAGGTTTTGGAGGAGTTTACAAGAGGAATTGGGTACCAAGTTGTGTTTGAGTACAGCTTACCATCCGCAAACCGATGGTCAGAGCGAGCGAACGATTCAAACATTGGAGGATATGCTGAGAGCATGTACCCTAGAATTCCAAGGTAACTGGGATGAACACTTACCTTTAGTAGAATTCTCCTATAATAATAGTTTCCACTCAAGCATTAAGATGGCACCTTATCACGCTTTGTATGGGGAGAAGTGTCGAATGCCATCATGTTCGCTGGAAGCTGGGGAAAAGCAGTTTATGGGACCTGAAATAGTCCATGAGACTGCTGAAAAGTTGAAAGTGACAAGGGAAAGGATGTTAGCTGCTCAAGATCGACAAAAGATTTATGCTGACAAGAAAAGACAACCGATATCCTTCGATGTTGGAGATTCGGTTTTACTTAAAGTCTCGCCGTGGAAGGCACTTACAAGATTTGAGAAACAAGGGAAGTTGAGTCCAAGGTTTATTGGACCATTTAAAGTTCTTCAGAGGATCGGGAATCAAGCTTACAAGCTAGAGTTACCGGAAGAACTAGAGGGTATTCATAACACCTTTCATGTGTGTTATTTGAGAAAGTTCACAGGAGATGTGCCCGACATAATTCCAATTTCTGAGTTAAGGTTGGATGAAAACAAGAGGTTGATCGAAGAACCCGAGGCAATCGTTGACCGTAAGACTATGAAGTTACGACGCAAGATGGTCGATTTAGAGCTTGTACGCTGGAAACATACGAATGGACCAAATCTCACTTGGGAAACGGAGAGTGACATGATGAGTCGCTACCTGCAGTTGTTTGGTGATATGTGATTCCGGGGACGTAATCATCTTAAGGGGGAGAGAATTGTAACACTCGTGTTTCTAGCCTAGGCATTTATATTGAGTTGATAGTCTAGGTTAACCTTTGTAACTCATTTTGAAGAAATGAAAAGGAGTTATGTGAATATTATGTGAATTATGTGTTTTATGCTTAATTATTAGGGCTTAATTAATTAAGAATAAAAATAAGCGTCAAAATTAAAGTGTGAGATAAGCCCGATATCTTTACATAAAGTTGTAGTGGTCGAAACAAGGATTTCGGGGATATAAAGAATACCAAAATCCGAGTTATAACGAAGAAGTTATGACCTGTCGAAGTTTCGCGACAAAACCGGCACGGTGCTGAATGTCGTAAAAAGTGAGTTTTTGATAAACTACTTTTTTAGCCTTATTAATCTAAATGAAAGTCGTAGTATTCGTTAAACCGAGAAGTTCGATAAAAAGAACGCCCAAATCTGACTTCGTATGAGGAAGTTATGATTTTTCGAAGTTTCAGCGTAGCAGTAGACAACTAAAAACTCGAATTTTAGATCGAGCGATTTTTAGCCGACACAACCTAAACGAGAATTGAAGGTCTCGTCATTAGGAGCACAACGGTAAAAAGTCTGACGAAAACGGACGTCGGATGAAGAAGTTATGAATTTTTAACGGATTTCCTGTCCCGGTCTGTTAAAAATAATAATATAAAATTTAAAGTCAAAATTAGCCGACGAAGTCTAAACGGAAGTTGTAGATCGTAATTTTAGCTACGCGTGCATATAAAGAACGTCAAAAACGGAGCTCGTATGTGAAAGTTATGGATTTTAGAAGTTTTGGCGCGAAAACCGAGAAATTTCGCATAGTCACAATTGCCACGTCACCCTCGCTTAGAAAGTGACACGTGTCCTGCTGAGTCACCTGGCTACTGAGTCATTAGGCTACTGAGTCACCGAGGCTGCTGAGTCATGCGAGCCACGTGTCCTCTTCTGATTCGACCGAGGAGGAGGCGCAATCCGAAGCAGCCAGCTCCCCAGCCGAAGCTTCGCCCAGCTGCCGCGTGTGTCCGAGCCTCGCATAGCCTAGCTCCGAGCCTCGCAGGTGCGCCAGCAAGCCGCGGTCCACTTAGAAGCCGCCAGCGAGCCCTCGCATGTGCGAGCCACCCCCTCTGCGAGCCTTCCTAGCCGTTGGATCAGGAGACTTCTCAGCCATTGGATCAGAACTGCGGACCCTATAAATAGAAGGGTACCTGCGAGGGTTCCCGGTTACTTTTGGAATTTTGTCACCTTTAACCCCTAAACCCATATTTTCTTCATCTTAACATCCCGCAAAGCCCCGGTATAAATTGTAAAGCCCGGAATACCCCACGAAGTGCCCGAGAAGCCCGGAAAATTTATCTTTTCGGTTTCGAAGCCTGACCTTTCGCAGAGCCCGGTTTCTCAATAAAACTCCCGGTTTTATTAGAAACGATCGTTTTAGGAAACGAATTGCTGCCCAATTTTCACCAAAATACGTGAGTGTGTAGTTACTTTCAATTTACACATAGATATGAAGTATTTACCTTGAAATCCGTGTTATGTGTAAATATGCTAATTGTTTATTCGAGGTGACTGTTGAATTGATGTTTTATACAAGTTTTAAACTGTATATGCTTTTTATCTACTAAATATGTTGGGTAGAACATGGGTAGATGAAATAGTTGATGTGTGTTAAAATGGTGAGAGGCCTCGATGTTGATGTTGTTGTTGTTGTTGTAGTCATCTAGCGAAGTATAGATGACAACCACGGACTTTCTAGACAGTCCAGTGGAACACTAGCAGGTTCGCAACTTGTAGGTGTTGATGAATTAAATGTTCATTGGCGTACTTCATCCCCCTCATGGTTGCCTTAAGGACATGTATGGCTGAGGAAACCCCTTAGCAGTAGTGTCCATCCCGATGATAATCCTTAGGCTAGGTCCCTTGTGATAGGTGTTTAGGGACGTAAAGTGAGGACAACAGGAATGGGTAATCAGGGTTATTGTTGATTGGTGAACTTAATAAGTATATTATTATTGTGGGTTGAAAACCCTATATGCTCACCAGGCTCCCAAGCCTGACCCACTCAGTTTTATGATTACAGGTAGTGGACCCCGAGCATAGTCGGAGGACGACGAGAGATTTTTGGATTATAGGCCAGTAGTTGTAAATAACTGTTGAAAGGCTTATAATGTCTTGTTTATGCTTTTGATCTGTATCGGAACATGACATCCCGAGGTTTTGATGTATATGGAAAATATATACCTTCTTAATGAAGGATTTTGATAAACTTTTATCATATATTGTTTGGGGACCAATTCCGCAATATCTTATAAAAAGATTTCTCTTATTTTATTTTAAAAAGCATAAATTAAATCGGTCTTTTCTGGCCGAGAAATATGGGGATGTCACAGTTGGTATCAGAGCATTAGTTTAAGCGAACTAAGAAATTGTAGAATTTCTAGACTTGAACTTAGAATGCTAAGTGATGATTGTGAGACGAGTGTCTACCATATTTTAGACACGAGCACTAGTTTATTTTAGGGAAGATGCCTAAAATTCCCTTATGTGCTAAATGCTATGTGTTTGCCATGTGTGCCATTTTTTGTTCGGATCTATGGTCTGTTGCCGACCGGATCTGGAAACCTTATGTGTGTAGGATTCTAAGCGTATGAATACGAGATTAGAACTAACATGTAAACGTTTCAGAGTGATAAGGGAATTGACATGTCTAACAAGGATAAAGACCTAAATTTCTCCTTATTCAGTATATAGATTGTAATGGCAAGAACTCGGAGTGGAGCTGGAAATGCAAACTGAAACCAACAACCTCAACCTCCAGTGGTGGAACAGGTGCCTATAGTAGGAGCTGCACCCAAACCCATCACCATGGCTGGAGTACGAACTATGATTCAGGCCATGTTGGCTGAACAGAGGGAGGAATTGAGGCAAATGTTGCTGAACGACAGGGATGAACCTTTAGTTCCTGTTGAACAACGTGAACTAAATGACAATCGATCTGAAGAAGGGAACAATAGAAGATCGGTTGGTCATAGTGAACCGCTTGTGGTTGGGAGGAATAACCACGAGGGTAGAGTGGAGAGAAATGGGTGCAAGTATAAGGACTTTATGACTTGCAAGCCATCGACCTTCAATGGAAAAGAAGATCCTGTCGGAGTATTGGACTGGATCTCGGAAATGGAGTTGGCTTTCTTGACTTGTGATTGCCAAGGCAAGTTAGAAACTACGTTTGCAGTACGTCAGTTCAGGGGTAGTGCTGCTCGTTGGTGGAGCACTTTGGGGAAAACCCTAAGCCCTAAAGAGCCACTGCAATTAACTTGGGCAGAGTTCTTGGTGCACTTCAAGCGCAAGTACTGCTCGGCCCAAAACGTACTTGAGTTAGAAAACCAATTTCTAACGTTGCAGAAGGGGAGTATGACCGTTGACGAATATACAAATAACTTCACAGACAAAATGGAGTTTGCTTTGCGTATTGTCCCATATGAGTTGGCAAAAATAGACAGGTACGCAAAGGGACTTCCATGGGAGTATGCGGTGCCAGTACGTCAGGCACTTACTTTGGAGGCAGCTATCTGGGCTGCCAAGTCTGTTGAAGATATGATAAAAGGGAGAGCCGCCAGCAAGGTTGAAGTTGGCGAAAAGAGAAAGTTTGAAGGAACTTCAGGTTCCAATAAAAAGAACAAATTCTCGAAGACTGGTTCGAGAAAGTTTGGAGGAGGAAGCGAAGCCAAGTGGTGTGACAAGTGTAGGAAGAAACATGCTGGGAAGTGCAGCGTGGAAGTCACTTGTTACAAATGTGGAAAGCCAGGGCATTATGCCAATGAATGCACCTTCAATAAGAACGTATGTTTTGGGTGCAATGAAGAAGGGCATATTTTGAGGGTCTGCCCGAAGAAAGAAGGACGTAGCAAAACCCAATCTAATACCAAAGCCGAAGGTAAGAGCCTTCCAGATGACGCTCGAAGCTGCGAAAGAAGAAGCCGATGTCGCTTCAGGTACCTTTCTCGTAAACGAATTGCCTGCCCAAATTTTGTTTGATTCTGGAGCCAATTACTCCTTTATATCGCATGAATTTGGTAGAAAGCTAGCTTTGCCTGTAGATATGCTAGTTAATGCTATAATAGTCGAGATTGCTAGTGGCAAGTTTGTACCGGTTAGCCATCGTATGAAAAACATCCTCATTGACTTGGATGGGAATAAGTTCCAAGAGGAATTATTGCCTATCGAGTTAAATGGATTCGACATAGTTTTAGGAATGGATTGGCTTAGCGCCAACGACGTAGAAATACTATGTAGAAAGAAGATAGTAAAAGTAAACCCGCCAGGGAAAGAGTCGTTTATGGTGTACGGAGACAAACGCAGAGTAAACTCTGGAATCATTTCTCTAATGAAAGCCAGAAAGTGTTTGGCCAAGGGATGCACATCATATCTAGCGTTCATGATCGATGCCAAGATGGAAAAGAAGGAGGTACAGAATATTCCGGTGGTGTGTGATTATCCGGAAGTCTTTCCCGAAGATCTTCCCGGATTGCCCCCTGATCGACAAGTAGAATTTCGTATCGACTTGTTACCAGGAACGACGCCAATAACGAAAGCACCTTATCGATTAGCGCCAACCGAAATGAAGGAACTTATGACACAACTTCAGGAGTTATTGGACAAAGGTTTTATTCGACCTAGTTCATCACCCTGGGGAGCCCCTGTGTTATTTGTAAAGAAGAAAGACGGAAGCATGAGAATGTGCATCGATTACAGAGAGCTGAACAAAGTGACGATAAAGAACAAGTACCCTATGCCAAGGATCGATGACTTGCTCGACCAGTTGCAGGGTTCGAGCTATTTCTCGAAGATCGATCTTAGGTCGGGATACCATCAACTAAAGGTGAGAGAGCAGGACATCGAAAAGACTGCTTTTAGAACGAGATATGGACACTATGAATTTTTGGTTATGTCGTTCGGACTAACCAATGCCCCAGCAGCTTTCATGGATTTTATGAATAGGGTTTGTAAACCATTCTTAGATAAATCCGTGATAGTATTCATAGATGATATCTTGATTTATTCGAAAAGCAAGCAGGAGCATGAAAAGCATCTGCGTGAAGTGCTAGAAGTCCTGAAAAAGGAGAAGTTGTATGAAAAGTTTTCCAAGTGTGAATTTTGGATTCAAGAAGTCCAATTTTTAGGTCATGTGGTTAACCAAGAAGGGATAATGGTCGACCCAGCAAAGATTGAAGCTGTAATGAAGTGGGAAGAACCAAAAAGTCCTACGGAGATTCAAAGCTTTTTAGGATTAGATGGATATTACCAAAGGTTTATCCAAGGCTTTTCTTCGATTGCTACTCCATTAACAGCTTTCACCCACAAAGGAGCCACTTATGCTTGGAATGAGAAGAATAAGGAAGCCTTTGAGAAGTTGAAGAAGAGATTGTGTGAAGCACCGATTCTTTCATTGCCTGAAGGAGTTGATGACTTTGCAGTTTATAGCGATGCATCCGGATTTGGGTTAGGTTGTGTTCTGACCCAAAGGGATAAAGTGATCGCGTATGCATCGAGGCAATTGAAGGAGCATGAAAAGAACTACCCCACTCATGATCTGGAGTTGGCAGCGGTAGTATTTGCCTTAAAGATATGGAGGCATTATGTTTATGGCACCAAGTGTAAACTTTTCACTGATCATATGAGTCTCCAATATCTCTTTAATCAGAAGGAATTGAACATGAGGCAACGACGCTGGCTAGAGTTACTCAAGGACTACGACTGTGAGATACTTTACCACCCTGGTAAAGCAAATGTTGTTGCCGATGCTCTCAGTCGGAAGGTAAACCTTGAAAAGAAAAGGCCAAGAGCGTTGAGAATTGAAGTTGTCTCGACAATTGTGGAAAGTATAAAGAAAGCTCAAGAGGAAGCTTTAGAGAAAAATGACCGAAAGGAAGAACGTTTGGGCAAAACGTTAGTGTTCGGTACAAACAACCAAGGATTGAAGGTATTTCAAGATAGAATTTGGGTACCTAAGACGGGCGGAATAAGAGATCTTGTGATGGAAGAAGCTCACAGGACCATGTACTCAATTCATCCCGGCAGTACGAAAATGTATAGGGATCTAAAACCCTATTGTTGGTGGCCGACGATGAAGCTCGATGTTGCTAAGTATGTGGCCGAGTGTGTAACTTGTGCTAGGGTTAAGGCACAACATCAGAAACCGTATGGGAGTCTAGAACCTTTACCCGTACCCATGGGTAAATGGGAAGACGTCACCATGGATTTTGTGACTAAACTGCCCAGAACAAGGAACGGTCACGACATGATTTGGGTGGTCATTGATCGCTTCACTAAGAGTGCGCATTTCATAGAGGCCAAAGAGAAATTGTCCATGGATAAACTTGCGAATTCTTACGTGAAGGAAATTGTGAGGCTTCACGGTGTTCCGTTAACGATTGTGTCCGATCGTGACGGCCGTTTTACCTCAAGGTTTTGGAGGAGTCTACAAGAGGAATTGGGTACCAAGTTGTGTTTGAGTACAGCTTACCATCCGCAAACCGATGGTCAGAGCGAGCGAACGATTCAAACATTGGAGGATATGCTGAGAGCATGTACCCTAGAATTCCAAGGTAACTGGGATGAACACTTACCTTTAGTAGAATTCTCCTATAATAATAGTTTCCACTCAAGCATTAAGATGGCACCTTATCACGCTTTGTATGGGGAGAAGTGTCGAACGCCATCATGTTGGCTGGAAGTTGGGGAAAAGCAGTTTATGGGACATGAAATAGTCCATGAGATTGCTGAAAAGTTGAAAGTGATAAGGGAAAGGATGTTAGCTGCTCAAGATCGACAAAAGAGTTATGCTGACAAGAAAAGACAACCGATATCCTTCGATGTTGGAGATTCGGTTTTACTTAAAGTCTCGTCGTGGAAGGGACTTATAAGATTTGGGAAACGAGGGAAGTTGAGTCCAAGGTTTATTGGACCATTTAAAGTTCTTCAGAGGATCGGGAATCAAGCTTACAAGCTAGAGTTACCGGAAGAACTAGAGGGTATTCATAACACCTTTCATGTGTGTTATTTGAGAAAGTTCACAGGAGATGTGCCCGACATAATTCTAATTTCTGAGTTAAGGTTGGATGAAAACAAGAGGTTGATCGAAGAACCTGAGGCAATCGTTGACCGTAAGACTATGAAGTTACGACGCAAGATGGTCGATTTAGTGCTTGTGCGCTGGAAACATACGAATGGACCAAATCTCACTTGGGAAACGGAGAGTGACATGATGAGTCGCTACCTGCAAATGTTTGGTGATATGTGATTCCGGGGACGTAATCATCCTAAGGGGGAGAGAATTGTAACACTCATGTTTCTAGCCTAGGCATTTATATTGAGTTGATAGTCTAGGTTAACCTTTGTAACTCATTTTGAAGAAATGAAAAGGAGTTATGTGAATATTATGTGAATTATGTGTTTTATGCTTAATTATTAGGGCTTAATTAATTAAGAATAAAAATAAGCGTCAAAATTAAAGTGTGAGATAAGCCCGATATCTTTAGATAAAGTTGTAGTGGTCGAAACAAGGATTTCGGGGATATAAAGAATACCAAAATCCGAGTTATAACGAAGAAGTTATGACCTGTCGAAGTTTCGCGACAAAACCGGCACAGTGCTGAATGTCGTAAAAAGTGAGTTTTTGATAAAATACTTTTTTAGCCTTAGTAATCTAAACTAAAGTCGTAGTATTCGTTAAACCGAGAAGTTCGATAAAAAGAACGCCCAAAGAAGCCCGACCTTTCGCAGAGCCCGGTTTCTCAATAAAACTCCCGGTTTTATTAGAAACGATCATTTTAGGAAACGGATTGCTGCCCGATTTTCACCAAAATACGTGAGTGTGTAGTTACTTTCAATTTACACATAGATATGAAGTATTTACCTTGAAATACGTGTTATGTGTAAATATGCTAATTGTTTATTCGAGGTGACTGTTGAATTGTTGTTTTATACAAGTTTTAAACTGTATATGCTTTTTATCTACTAAATATGTTGGGTAGAACATGGGTAGATGAAATAGTTGATGTGTGTTAAAATGGTGAGAGGCCTCGATGTTGATGTTGTTGTTGTTGTTGTAGTCATCTAGCGAAGTATAGATGACGACCACGGACTTTCTAGATAGTCCAGTGGAACACTAGCAGGTTTGCAACTTGTAGGTGTTGATGAATTAAATGTTCATTGGCGTACTTCATCCCCCTAATGGTTTCCTTAAGGACATGTATGGCTGAGGAAACCCCTTAGCAGTAGTGTGCATCCCGATGATAATCCTTAGGCTAGGTCCCTTGTAATAGGTGTTTAGGGACGTAAAGTGAGGACAACAGGAATGGGTAATCAGGGTTATTGTTGATTGGTGAACTTAATAAGTATATTATTATTGTGGGTTGAAAACCCTATATGCTCACCAGGCTCCCAAGCCTGACCCACTCAGTTTTATGATTACAGGTAGTGGACCCCGAGCATAGTCGGAGGATGACGAGAGATTTTTGGATTATAGGCCAGTAGTTGTAAATAACGGTTGAAAGGCTTATAATGTCTTGTTTATGCTTTTGATCTGTATCGGAACATGACATCCCGAGGTTTTGATGTATATGGAAAATATATACCTTCTTAATGAAGGATTTTGATAAACTTTTATCATATATTGTTTGGGGACCAATTCCGCAATATCTTATAAAAAGATTTCTCTTATTTTATTTTAAAAAGCATAAATTAAATCGGTCTTTTCTGGCCGAGAAATATGGGGATGTCACAGTTGGTATCAGAGCATTAGTTTAAGCGAACTAAGAAATTGTAGAATTTCTAGACTTGAACTTAGAATGCTAAGTGATGATTGTGAGACGAGTGTCTACCATATTTTAGACACGAGCACTAGTTTATTTTAGGGAAGATGCCTAAAATGCCCTTATGTGCTAAATGCTATGTGTTTGCCATGTGTGCCATTATTTGTTCGGATCTATGGTCTGTTGCCGACCGGATCTGGAAACCTTATGTGTGTAGGATTCTAAGCGTATGAATACGAGATTAGAACTAACATGTAAACGTTTCAGAGTGATAAGGGAATTGACATGTCTAACAAGGATAAAGACCTAAATTTCGCCTTATTCGGTATATAGATTGTAATGGCAAGAACCCGTAGTGGAGCTGGAAATGCAAACTGAAACCAACAACCTCAACCTCCAGTGGTGGAACAGGTGCCTATAGTAGGAGCTGCACCCAAACCCATCACCATGGCTGGAGTACGAACTATGATTCAGGCCATGTTGGCTGAACAGAGGGAGGAATTGAGGCAAATGTTGCTGAACGACAGGGATGAACCTTCAGTTCCTGTTGAACAACGTGAACTAAATGACAATCGATCTGAAGAAGGGAACAATAGAAGATCGGTTGGTCATAGTGAACCGCTTGTGGTTGGGAGGAATAACCACGAGGGTAGAGTGGAGAGAAATGGGTGCAAGTATAAGGACTTTATGACTTGCAAGCCATCGACCTTCAATGGAAAAGAAGATCCTGTCGGAGTAATGGACTGGATCTCGGAAATGGAGTTGGCTTTCTTGACTTGTGATTGCCAAGGCAAGTTAGAAACTACGTTTGCAGTACGTCAGTTCAGGGGTAGTGCTGCTCGTTGGTGGAGCACTTTGGGGAAAACCCTAAGCCCTAAAGAGCCACTGCAATTAACTTGGGCAGAGTTCTTGGTGCACTTCAAGCGCAAGTACTGCTCGGCCCAAAACGTACTTGAGTTAGAAAACCAATTTCTAACGTTGCAGAAGGGGAGTATGACCGTTGACGAATATACAAATAACTTCACAGACAAAATGGAGTTTGCTTTGCGTATTGTCCCATATGAGTTGGCAAAAATAGACAGGTACGCAAAGGGACTTCCATGGGAGTATGCGGTGCCAGTACGTCAGGCACTTACTTTGGAGGCAGCTATCTGGGCTGCCAAGTCTGTTGAAGATATGATAAAAGGGAGAGCCGCCAGCAAGGTTGAAGTTGGCGAAAAGAGAAAGTTTGAAGGAACTTCAGGTTCCAATAAAAAGAACAAATTCTCGAAGACTGGTTCGAGAAAGTTTGGAGGAGGAAGCGAAGCCAAGTGGTGTGACAAGTGTAGGAAGAAACATGCTGGGAAGTGCAGCGTGGAAGTCACTTGTTACAAATGTGGAAAGCCAAGGCATTATGCCAATGAATGCACCTTCAATAAGAACGTATGTTTTGGGTGCAATGAAGAAGAGCATATTTTGAGGGTCTGCCCGAAGAAAGAAGGACGTAGCAAAACCCAATCTAACACCAAAGCCGAAGGTAAGAGCCTTCCAGATGACGCTCGAAGCTGCGAAAGAAGAAGCCGATGTCGCTTTAGGTACCTTTCTCGTAAACGAATTGCCTGCCCAAATTTTGTTTGATTCTGGAGCCAATTACTCCTTTATATCGCATGAATTTGGTACAAAGCTAGCTTTGCCTGTAGATATGCTAGTTAATGCTATAATAGTCGAGATTGCTAGTGGCAAGTTTGTACCTGTTAGCCATCGTATGAAAAACATCCTCATTGACTTGGATGGGAATAAGTTCCAAGAGGAATTATTGCCTATCGAGTTAAATGGATTCGACATAGTTTTAGGAATGGATTGGCTTAGCGCCAACGACGTAGAAATACTATGTAGAAAGAAGATAGTAAAAGTAAACCCGCCAGGGAAAGAGTCGTTTATGGTGTATGGAGACAAACGCAGAGTAAACTCTGGAATCATTTCCCTAATGAAAGCCAGAAAGTGTTTGGCCAAGGGATGCACATCATATCTAGCGTTCGTGATCGATGCCAAGATGGAAAAGAAGGAGGTACAGAATATTCCGGTGGTGTGTGATTATCCGGAAGTCTTTCCCGAAGATCTTCCCGGATTGCCCCCTGATCGACAAGTAGAATTTCGTATCGACTTGTTACCAGGAACGACGCCGATAGGGAAAGCACCTTATCGATTAGCGCCAACCGAAATGAAGGAACTTATGACACAACTTCAGGAGTTATTGGACAAAGGTTTTATTCGACCTAGTTCATCACCCTGGGGAGCCCCTGTGTTATTTGTAAAGAAGAAAGACGGAAGCATGAGAATGTGCATCGATTACAGAGAGCTGAACAAAGTGACGATAAAGAACAAGTACCCATTGCCAAGGATCGATGACTTGTTCGACCAGTTGCAGGGTTCGAGCTATTTCTCGAAGATCGATCTTAGGTCGGGATACCATCAACTAAAGGTGAGAGAGCAGGACATCGAAAAGACTGCTTTTAGAACGAGATATGGACACTATGAATTTTTGGTAATGTCGTTCGGACTAACCAATGCCCCAGCAGCTTTCATGGATTTGATGAATAGGGTTTGTAAACCATTCTTAGATAAATCCGTGATAGTATTCATAGATGATATCTTGATTTATTCGAAAAGCAAGCAGGAGCATGAAAAGCATCTGCGTGAAGTGCTAGAAGTCCTGAAAAAGGAGAAGTTGTATGCAAAGTTCTCCAAGTGTGAATTTTGGATTCAAGAAGTCCAATTTTTAGGTCTTGTGGTTAACCAAGAAGGGATAATGGTCGACCCAGCAAAGATTGAAGCTGTAATGAAGTGGGAAGAACCAAAAAGTCCTACGGAGATTCGAAGCTTTTTAGGATTAGATGGATATTACCAAAGGTTTATCCAAGGCTTTTCTTCGATTGCTACTCCATTAACAGCTTTGACCCACAAAGGAGCCACTTATGCTTGGAATGAGAAGAATAAGGAAGCCTTTGAGAAGTTGAAGAAGAGATTGTGTGAAGCACCGATTCTTTCATTGCCTGAAGGAGTTGATGACTTTGCAGTTTATAGCGATGCATCCGGATTTGGGTTAGGTTGTGTTCTGACCCAAAGGGATAAAGTGATCGCGTATGCATCGAGGCAATTGAAGGAGCATGAAAAGAACTACCCCACTCATGATCTGGAGTTGGCAGCGGTAGTATTTGCCTTAAAGATATGGAGGCATTATCTTTATGGCACCAAGTGTAAACTTTTCACTGATCATAAGAGTCTCCAATATCTCTTTAACCAGAAGGAATTGAACATGAGGCAACGACGCTGGCTAGAGTTACTCAAGGACTACGACTGTGAGATACTTTACCACCCTGGTAAAGCAAATGTTGTTGCCGATGCTCTCAGTCGGAAGGTAAACCTTGAAAAGAAAAGGCCAAGAGCATTGAGAATTGAAGTTGTCTCGACAATTGTGGAAAGTATAAAGAAAGCTCAAGAGGAAGCTTTAGAGAAAAATGACCGAAAGGAAGAACGTTTGGGCAAAACGTTAGTGTTCGGTACAAACAACCAAGGGTTGAAGGTATTTCAAGATAGAATTTGGGTACCTAAGACGGGCGGAATAAGAGATCTTCTGATGGAAGAAGCTCACAAGACCATGTACTCAATTCATCCCGGCAGTACGAAAATGTATAGGGATCTAAAACCCTATTATTGGTGGCCGACGATGAAGCTCGATGTTGCTAAGTATGTGGCCGAGTGTGTAACTTGTGCTAGGGTTAAGGCACAACATCAGAAACCGTATGGGAGTTTAGAAACTTTACCCGTACCCATGGGTAAATGGGAAGACGTCACCATGGATTTTGTGACTAAACTGCCCAGAAAAAGGAACGGTCACGACATGATTTGGGTGGTCGTTGATCGCTTCACTAAGAGTGCGCATTTCATAGCGGCCAAAGAGAAATGGTCTATGGATAAACTTGCGAATTCTTACGTGAAGGAAATTGTGAGGCTTCACGGTGTTCCGTTAACGATTGTGTCCGATCGTGACAGCCGTTTTACCTCAAGGTTTTGGAGGAGTTTACAAGAGGAATTGGGTACCAAGTTGTGTTTGAGTACAGCTTACCATCCGCAAACCGATGGTCAGAGCGAGCGAACGATTCAAACATTGGAGGATATGCTGAGAGCATGTACCCTAGAATTCCAAGGTAACTGGGATGAACACTTACCTTTAGTAGAATTCTCCTATAATAATAGTTTCCACTCAAGCATTAAGATGGCACCTTATCACGCTTTGTATGGGGAGAAGTGTCGAATGCCATCATGTTCGCTGGAAGCTGGGGAAAAGCAGTTTATGGGACCTGAAATAGTCCATGAGACTGCTGAAAAGTTGAAAGTGACAAGGGAAAGGATGTTAGCTGCTCAAGATCGACAAAAGATTTATGCTGACAAGAAAAGACAACCGATATCCTTCGATGTTGGAGATTCGGTTTTACTTAAAGTCTCGCCGTGGAAGGCACTTACAAGATTTGAGAAACAAGGGAAGTTGAGTCCAAGGTTTATTGGACCATTTAAAGTTCTTCAGAGGATCGGGAATCAAGCTTACAAGCTAGAGTTACCGGAAGAACTAGAGGGTATTCATAACACCTTTCATGTGTGTTATTTGAGAAAGTTCACAGGAGATGTGCCCGACATAATTCCAATTTCTGAGTTAAGGTTGGATGAAAACAAGAGGTTGATCGAAGAACCCGAGGCAATCGTTGACCGTAAGACTATGAAGTTACGACGCAAGATGGTCGATTTAGAGCTTGTACGCTGGAAACATACGAATGGACCAAATCTCACTTGGGAAACGGAGAGTGACATGATGAGTCGCTACCTGCAGTTGTTTGGTGATATGTGATTCCGGGGACGTAATCATCTTAAGGGGGAGAGAATTGTAACACTCGTGTTTCTAGCCTAGGCATTTATATTGAGTTGATAGTCTAGGTTAACCTTTGTAACTCATTTTGAAGAAATGAAAAGGAGTTATGTGAATATTATGTGAATTATGTGTTTTATGCTTAATTATTAGGGCTTAATTAATTAAGAATAAAAATAAGCGTCAAAATTAAAGTGTGAGATAAGCCCGATATCTTTACATAAAGTTGTAGTGGTCGAAACAAGGATTTCGGGGATATAAAGAATACCAAAATCCGAGTTATAACGAAGAAGTTATGACCTGTCGAAGTTTCGCGACAAAACCGGCACGGTGCTGAATGTCGTAAAAAGTGAGTTTTTGATAAACTACTTTTTTAGCCTTATTAATCTAAATGAAAGTCGTAGTATTCGTTAAACCGAGAAGTTCGATAAAAAGAACGCCCAAATCTGACTTCGTATGAGGAAGTTATGATTTTTCGAAGTTTCAGCGTAGCAGTAGACAACTAAAAACTCGAATTTTAGATCGAGCGATTTTTAGCCGACACAACCTAAACGAGAATTGAAGGTCTCGTCATTAGGAGCACAACGGTAAAAAGTCTGACGAAAACGGACGTCGGATGAAGAAGTTATGAATTTTTAACGGATTTCCTGTCCCGGTCTGTTAAAAATAATAATATAAAATTTAAAGTCAAAATTAGCCGACGAAGTCTAAACGGAAGTTGTAGATCGTAATTTTAGCTACGCGTGCATATAAAGAACGTCAAAAACGGAGCTCGTATGTGAAAGTTATGGATTTTAGAAGTTTTGGCGCGAAAACCGAGAAATTTCGCATAGTCACAATTGCCACGTCACCCTCGCTTAGAAAGTGACACGTGTCCTGCTGAGTCACCTGGCTACTGAGTCATTAGGCTACTGAGTCACCGAGGCTGCTGAGTCATGCGAGCCACGTGTCCTCTTCTGATTCGACCGAGGAGGAGGCGCAATCCGAAGCAGCCAGCTCCCCAGCCGAAGCTTCGCCCAGCTGCCGCGTGTGTCCGAGCCTCGCATAGCCTAGCTCCGAGCCTCGCAGGTGCGCCAGCAAGCCGCGGTCCACTTAGAAGCCGCCAGCGAGCCCTCGCATGTGCGAGCCACCCCCTCTGCGAGCCTTCCTAGCCGTCGGATCAGGAGACTTCTCAGCCATTGGATCAGAACTGCGGACCCTATAAATAGAAGGGTACCTGCGAGGGTTCCCGGTTACTTTTGGAATTTTGTCACCTTTAACCCCTAAACCCATATTTTCTTCATCTTAACATCCCGCAAAGCCCCGGTATCAATTGTAAAGCCCGGAATACCCCACGAAGTGCCCGAGAAGCCCGGAAAATTTATCTTTTCGGTTTCGAAGCCTGACCTTTCGCAGAGCCCGGTTTCTCAATAAAACTCCCGGTTTTATTAGAAACGATCGTTTTAGGAAACGAATTGCTGCCCAATTTTCACCAAAATACGTGAGTGTGTAGTTACTTTCAATTTACACATAGATATGAAGTATTTACCTTGAAATCCGTGTTATGTGTAAATATGCTAATTGTTTATTCGAGGTGACTGTTGAATTGATGCTTTTTACGACGCTCATTGCGCGTCGTAAAACGCTCAGACGACGCGCAAATGCGTGTCAAGGAAGGCCCTGTCATAAAGAGAGACGACGCGCTTTTGCGCGTCGTCTATAGACGACGCGCATTTACGACGCGCATTTATGACGCGCATTTACGACGCGCGGTTACGACACGCAATGAGTATCAAGGAAGGCCCTGTCATAAAGCAAGACGATACGCATTCGCGTGTCGTAACCTTACGACGCGCGTGTTAATGACACGCAATGCGTATCAAGAAAGCCTCTGTCAAGAAAGGCCATGTCATAAATGAAGAGGACACGCATGTTTGCGTATCATAATTTTAAATGTTAAAAAAAAATATTTTTTATAGATTTACTAATTTTCAAATTAAATTTGCATTTAATGCCTCACAATATAAAATAAAATATCATATACAAAAAATATAATCCATTTCATAAAATTTAATGTCTTACAATTCTATTTGTTACAATATATAAATTTACATGATGTGTAGTGGAACAAACAATGAGATACGCATACAATGGAGATGGATAACAAGACATCAAAAAGGAAAAAGAAGGGCAAAAAAGTAAAATACGAGGCCACGCATGAGAAGCTCAGCTACTTTAGCAGCAACTGTGTTACGTGCAGCATCCTTGCTAGCCTGAGAATGAGATGCATATCAAAATATCAAAGTTGTTAAGTAACTAGTTCCTTTTGTTTACTTTCCCAAATATTTTTTAAACATCATTTATCCGTACAGCACTCAAAGTAAGAAGACATACCTCACCCCTTATCAGCAATGGGTTTCTTCCCTCATCAATTAGGACATAATCAAGTTCATCAACTATTGCAAAATGCAATGGTTTTGGCCTGATAAACATTGTGCTATTATTAATCCAAGAGACACTTCAAATGAAATCTGCCTTAGTAATTAGTATTAGTATAAAAATGTGGTAATACCATCTCATAACAAGTTGCAATTACAGACGATAAAATCCCAACAAGCATCTACAGTGAAAACATATTAATCCAAGGGCAAATATGTAATTTTATATTCATGTCTAAAAAAAGCATACCATGGAATAAGGAGCATACGGGAAGTCTGAAACTCCATAATGCAAACCATCAACAATAAAAGCAAAAGCATTCAAAGGCTGACTAGCACTCACAAACTTTTTTCACAAAATCAAAACGCATCAGAAATATATATATATATATATATATATATATATATATATATATATATATATATATATATATATATATATATATATATATATATATATATATTAACAACAAGGGTATTATAGGGAGTTTACCAAAACCCCGGTTCTAGCAATCGCCAATACTCCAATGTCCTTAGTGAACAGTGTGACTATGGAACCAAATGAAACTCCCAATATTGCAGCCAAAGTAACACCCATCACAAAACCAATCTAAAGAAAATAATAAAACATTAATTAACTTTTATAAAATAAAAACATCTTTATATATTATATAAACAAAATAATTATTAATTAACATTACAGTCAACACGAAGTATGTGATATCCTTCACAGATCTATAATTCCCTTTTGAAACCGAACTAGCAATCAACGCCTAAAACAAAACAAAACAAAAAAATGGTTAAGAAGTCAACTAACTGACAAATAGTCAAACATTTTCCTTAAACTATATGTCAAGTCAAGTCAAAGTCAACATTTGGTGAATTTATACCTGACCAGATGCAGCCAACGCATCTGTAATAAGGGAAACTGCCAACCAAACTTGCAGACATATATGATGAAGCAGTAGAGTAGAGTACCTTGAGCATTTCATTTTGTGCTGTCAGCAACTGGTCCCGCCCTTGCAACTGTACCATACTCATGTTACCAGCAAGGATGTATGCTTCTTTCCCGCCCAGGAAATTTGTTTTCTTTATTCATTTAAGAACCAAAACCCTAAAAAACATTATATAGAATTATAAAAACTTCAAGAAAAGTCAAAGGGAATAATACCTCAAGAATATGTAGACGTCAATTCACAGGCAATTCAGCATTTAACACAGCAGATTTTATACCAAACTGTCAAAAAATATATAAAAAGTTTTATTAAAATCTATAATAGGTAAAAAAAAGATTAATTTAATGGGAAAAATAATACTTGCTCAAAGTTTTAGTCTAAAACTTGTGTCAATTGTATTTGTAAATATAAAGACTTTCTTTTGAACAAGATCCAACTTCAAAATTGCAAGAATGTAAAGAAGCTTATCTCGATAACTACATTGTATCTAAATATAAAAGTAAAAGAAATAAATAAAGATTCAAGAAACTATAAAATGTATTAAAGAAATGCCCTAAAATAAGTTTGTTAAATAAGTATACAAGATTTTAGCTCTTAAGCTCTTACCCAAAATTGCTGAACATTTTTGGGGACAATTTCGTCCTTTCCATCACCAACTTCTGCTAAAGTAAGAATATAGGGATTGTGTAGATAAAGCTTCTTCAAGCTTTCAACATCATCACTGCAAAAATTTCATCAGAATTAATTGAATGAAGAAATTGCAGGGGTAGAAATGGAAATACCATCTTATAAGAAGTGATAATGACACAAACAAACCTTGAGGTAGCAGCCATGAGAAGGCATTGACATCTTTTAGGAATGTGAGTTTTGAGATCTTTGAGATTCTTTTCATATCCATATGTAAAAATAAGATCTGCCTGATTTACTAACATGAATCAGTACTTTAATAAAGAGTATTATAAATGTTACAGAAAGAAAAGAATCCATACCTTATCAAGAATAATAATTGAAAGATAATCATGAACGGATTTTGCTTGAAGAACACCTGATGAAAGACATCTTTGGACACAAGCTGGAGTAGAAACAAAGATATAAGGAGGCCCTGACAATGCTGTCGCCTGAAAATTGGAAAACAAAAGCAAAAATTACCAATTTACCGTTGATCTTTATAATATTGAAGAACAGAATTGGATTTTGTATAAAAAATTTACAAAAACTAACCATTTCAGAGAAACTTGGTTCACCCGTTAACTGAAACTTTATTTGGCAACATCATTTTTGCAAGAGGAAGTAATGCCCCTTGAGAAATCAGAATTTGTCTCGGTTCTTCACCTTCTCCTGCAACATTTCCTAATGCTTAAGCACATTGCTCTGCAACAGGCACTGAACTCTTTTTTGGATAACAATTACAAAATTAGAATTACGCCATTGAAGTGATATGAAAAAATCAAGAAATATTAAAAACTAAGTACTTAACACTAACCTCCAATTTGAGCAATGAGTAAAGGTAATGCAGGCAATTAAGCTCTTGTTTCTTTAGTAATAATAGCTCCACCACAACGGATAATTCTCTATAAACACCACAACATACAGGTATATTATGTAAAGAAAGTGAAGTAAGAAGTCACAGGTGTAAGTAAGGCTGCTAAAGATAAAGATGAAGCAACTCACATATTGAAAAAGCTGACTGATAACACTCTGGAACCGTTCTTGCATCATTGGGGGTGGCCCTTGACCTTGTGCATATGCCGGGAAGTAGGGTGATGATGGAACTTGTACATCCTCCCTGTGAATTCAATATTTTTATCATTACTATTTACCAAAACAGACTGAAAAAAAAAACACCATAATAATCAATAATCCTATTCCTACCTAATGGACCATACTCCCTGCCTCAAATTCTTGTTCACTGATGATGAATAATCACCAGAATAAACAGCTTTCACTGAAGAAGAAGAACAAGTCCCAACACTTTTCTGATTACTTCTCAATTTACTTGCTTTCCTACAATGCAATCAGTAAACCTCATCATCACATTTTCTCCATCCCCAAAATTAACCTACCACTTATGAATCGGTTATTATTTTATATAACAAATGCATATTTTTATTCATTCTATTTCTCACATGTTCAGTTTAACCCAAAAAACCAACCCTGTGTTTTCCTGTGAAATTAGTGTTTTCCAATCAAGATATATCATCTACTTCCAAGAAATCCATTAATAGTCAATATCAACATTTTATAGAATGAATTTAAACCCTTGGAGTAGAAGATTTTTGTTTATTTGGGCATGGTCAGTATCAAACTCCTTGAATTTTAAGGACCGAGAAATTGACTTACTTTGGTGTAGAAGGATATAAAAAGTTAGTCTTTAGTTAAGTGTCAACAGAAAGAAACGATAGGCAAGGAAGGATTTTCTTCGTTTCTATAATTCTATTTTAACGAGCAAGCGCACTTCAGGTTATTAATCATCAAGTTCTTAGCTTCAATAGAGCCCAGCAACCCCAAGTAATAAATCTTCACAATGAGTAATTTATCCAATTGAAAATCACTGAAGAATTTTAACAAGAAACACTCACACGCACAGAGACACTTTTTTATATAAAGAGTAAAATTTGATACCTGGAAGGAAGGGGGTGGAAGTTCTGTTCAGATATGGAACTAGGGCTTTTTGTAGAAGAGAATGCGAGAGAGTTAAATCTGAGAGAGGGGATGCAGGATTGTGCCATTTTTGTTTATCGATATGAGAGGTCGCTGTGTTTTTGTGGAGGAAGAGATGGTTGCTTATCCGTTAAACGACGACGACGATGCGACGGAGTGAGGCAGGCAATTAGCTATTATTACTAAAGAAACAAGAGCTTAATTATCCGTTGTGGTGGAGCTATTATTTCTTGTTTCTTCAACCTCGAACTTGAGCCCTATAGCTCCTCACAACCCCTTGACAACCTTTGAACGCCACCTCACACCCTCACCTGCAAATAAAAAAAGAAATAATAAGAAGGGAGAAGAAGGGTTGTGATCGAGATAGAGGAAGAAAAGAGGAAGAATACGCACATCATTTCTTTCTTCTTTCTTCTTTTCGCTCTCCAACTCTGGCTATAAATACGAAAGCGCAAGAGATATTGAGAGGAGTGAGCGGGGTACTTCAAAATTTTGGGGGATTTTCCATGTTTCTAGTGGTGGCGGCTGCTAGGTTTTACAGAGAGTAGTAGGGGAGAAAATGAAAGAAGATATTACTATTTCAAATGTGTTATGTTTTATTAGGGTTTGCACATAGAAGGAAGTGAAAGTCGATCGGAGAAGAAGGGGTTTGCAGAGAGAAAGAAGGGAGAGAATGAAGTTGATTTGGCGGGTGTAGAGAGTAGAGAGGAAGAGGAAGCGGGTGTTCAAAATTTTGGGGGATTTAGTTTCCCCCCTGATTCCCAGAAACGCGTGTTTATTAAAATTATAAAGCGACATTTGTAGAGGACGCCCTTTTTATTATAGGTGCCCTCCGTGTTTTTAATATTTTTACATCAGACACTAATTTAAGGGCACTCAGTAATGCGCGACCTAAATCCTTAAAATTTTTGAAGAGATGACACTTTTTTAATGTCGCTCTCTAATGCGTAACATAAATCAAAGAGCGTCGTGTTTTGCGCGTCGTAAAAGGTCTTTTTTCTAGTAGTGACTGTTGAAAGGCTTATAATGTCTTGTTTATGCTTTTGATCTGTATCGGAACATGACATCCCGAGGTTTTGATGTATATGGAAAATATATACCTTCTTAATGAAGGATTTTGATAAACTTTTATCATATATTGTTTGGGGACCAATTCCGCAATATCTTATAAAAAGATTTCTCTGATTTTATTTTAAAAAGCATAAATTAAATCGGTCTTTTCTGGCCGAGAAATATGGGGATGTCACAATCTCACTCACAACCTTTTGTCTATCAGTAAACTCACTAAAGATAACTTGGTGGATGTCTTACTTTCTTATCCTTCGTTTTCTCTTCAGGATCATCACACCAAACAGTTCCTAGCCAAAGGAAATTGTGAGAATGGTCTCTATGTCCTACACCCAAGTCATCAAGCACTTGTGTCTCATTCACGACCCCAAGCATGGTTTGAAGTTTGGCATTCCCGTTTGGTTCGTGCAAATTTTGACGTTATTACATCTTTACAAAAACTTGGTTATCTTGTAGTTAATGCATTGTTACCTAAACTGGGCTTATGTTCCCCGTGTCAACTTGCTAAAAGTCAACGTTTACCGTTTGACATAAATAAAACTCGTGCCTTAAATTGATTAGATCTTGTTCATTGTGACCTGTGGGGACCTTCCCCTATTGCTTCAAATGACAACTATCGATATTATGTCATATTTGTTGATGACCATTCTCGCTTCTCTTGGTTATACCCCTTAAAGGCAAAATCTGATTTCTCACGTGTATTAGTGGGTTTCCTCAATATGGTACAAACTCTATTTTCAAGGAAAATCAAAATATTTCAAAGTGACGGTGGTACTGAGTTTTTTAATCACCATGTCAAGTCCATATTTGAAGCAAATGGTACTTTACATCGGTCCTCGTGCCCGTATACTCCGCAACAAAATGGACGGGCAGAACGAAAACACCGACACATTGTTGAAACGGGTTTGAAAATGATGTTTAATGCCAACCTGCCTTCAACTTATTGGGTTGATGCCTTTTCATCTGCAGTTTACATAATTAATCGACTACCCACAAAAGTTCTTGATGGAAAATCACCATTTGAGATTGTACATTCCACACCACCCGGTTACTCAACATTTAGGGCATTTGGGTGTCGGGTCTTCCCGTATCTACGTGATTACTCAGAAAACAAACTTGCTCCATGGAGCATACCTTGTGTTTTCATTGGCTATAGCCCTCTGTACAAGGGCTATCAGTGCCTTGATCCTGTCACATCTCGGATATATGTTTCTCGACACGCAAGATTTGATGAAAGTGTCTTCCCCTTTATGGCTAACACTAAACCCAGTTCACTCACCAGCCTTGTGATTTGCACCTTCCTTGACAACCCATATACTTCTCTGTCAAAACCAAGCACCCCGATCTCTCCCATTCAACCTGCCACTATCGACAACTCCTCCCCCTGCAAACTATGCTCAGATAACAACTCTTCAAACCCCCATTCGAGCCCAACCTCAAGCCCAACTTCGAGCCACGCCTCTAGCCCAATCACCGACTCCTCCTCAAGCTCGTCATCCCCTTCCTCTCCACATCCTATGACTCCACCCAACACTATTCCCTTACCATCACCTCCGCCACCCCTTCCACCCACACATCGTATGACCACTCGTGCCAAGTCAGGCATTTTCAAGCCTCGCCACTTCGCCGACTTCTCCACTCTTTCAAGCCAGCCATTACACACTGCTTTGCTCGCTACCAGTGACCCAAAAAGTGTGAAATCTGCCCTTAAACAACCTCAATGGGTTGATTCCATGAAACGTGAACTTGATGCTCTTCATAAAAATACCACTTGGACCTTAGTTCCACGTCCTTTAAATCGCCAGGTGGTGGGGTCCAAATGGCTGTATCGCACAAAGTTCCATTCCGATGGCACCATTGAACGACACAAAGCACGACTTGTTGCACAAGGGTTCAGTCAAACTCTTGGGATAGACTACTCCCACACTTTTAGCCCTGTGGTTAAAGCTTCCACCATTCGGATCATTCTATCTCTTGCAGTTCTTAACAACTGGTCCTTACATCAACTGGATGTTAACAATGCATTCTTGCATGGGCAGCTCACATAGTGTTTATTCATGGAGAAACCTCCTGGGTTTGTTGATCCTCGACACCCAAATTATGTGTGCAAGTTGAATAAGGCACTTTACGGCCTTAAACAAGCCCCACGTGCGTGGTTTCATCGACTAAGCACCTTTTTAATTTCTAACGGATTTTCTTGTAGCAGGGCCGATACTTCTCTATTTATCTTTTCACATGGCGGGTGTATCATGTATCTTTTGGTGTATGTTGATGATTTAATTTTAACTGGAGATGCTCAAAGAGTTTATCACTCAGCTTCACAATCACTTTGCCATCAAAGACTTGGGAAAGCTTAACTACTTTCTTGGTCTTGAGGTCTCCCATCTACATGATGGTTTGTTCCTAAGCCAAACAAAATATGCCAAAGATGTGCTTGAACGCGCTAAGATGCTTGATGCCAAACCGGCACCCACTCCCTTGTCACCAACTGTCACCCTCTCCTCAACGGGTGACCCATATTCGGATCCGACTCAGTACCGCTCTATTGTAGGGGCACTGCAATATCTTGTTGGAATAGTGTCTAAGGCTGTAACTATATTAGGCAAGTATTTGATCCAGTTGTGCATGGTCCTTTTGGGTTGCCTTCACCATAGCAACTTGATAGGATGATTTAATAAGAGAGAGTAAATATTATTAATATATTATGGGAATAATATAATGAATAATATATTGTTATTTGATTAATATAAGTCAAAGAATTAATTAGAATTAATTTGGTGACTTAAAGAGATTAATTAAATAAAGGGGTATAAACTGTCAATTGTTTGATAGTTAAGCTTTAGACTGTAAATCCATTTGGATAAGCTATGGACGGATTCTAGAGGCTTTAGGATAGCTAAAATCATCCATTAGAGTTATCTAGGAATGGATTTGGATAGCCTTAAGAGAAGATTATCCAATTAGGGTTTAGGTTGTAACCCTTAAGGAGTCTACAAGTATAAATAGACCCTATGGCTGATGGAATTCGACACATCTCCTAAAGCAAGGAACCTCTGGTCGAAATTCCTCCCCTCTCCTCTCTCCTAAATCATTCTTATTGCTTTGGTGTTTGTAAGCCATTAGAGGAGTGACATTTGTGACTCTAGAAGCTCCAAGACCTCAAGATCAACAAGGAACTCAAAGGTATGATTCTAGATCTATTTCAATGTTGTTATTTAACCTAATTAGTCATTAGAAGACTTGGATTCAATGCATGTTTATTAGAAAGCCTAGATCCGAGCATTAGGGTTTTGCATGCGCACATAGGAAAGTTCTTATGGCTAAAACCCATCAGTGGTATCAGAGCCTAGCTTGGTTTTCTTTAAATTGTT
The DNA here is from genome assembly GCF_002870075.4 of Lactuca sativa. NCBI lineage: Eukaryota > Viridiplantae > Streptophyta > Magnoliopsida > Asterales > Asteraceae > Lactuca > Lactuca sativa. Next base: position 45,030,808 of record NC_056625.2, read on the forward strand.
GCTTGATTAACTGAAACAAACCTGCAAAAATTCGATTTTTAGGTTTCTGAGTCACTGACTCGGCGAGTCCCAAGGTGGACTCGGCGAGTAGGCCTGACTCGGCGAGTCCCCTTGTGCACTCGGCGAGTCAAAGCGTCAGGAATGACCAGATTCGGGATTTCTTTGTAATTATCTTATCTAAACTTTCCATAAACTAATTAGATCAATGTTAATTCGTTTTTATGATAAATATAACTGCAATCTTGATCTAATTGAAAATATTTATCTTATAATAAAATATTTAATTCCTTATATGATAATTAATTAATTATTTTGATTATTTTGGTAATTATCTTAAAAAGAAATCTTGAATAAATCAAATATAGATAATTAGGATATTAATTGTTAATTGGAATTATTTGTTATTTGATCCTCCATGTTTTAAATGTTTAAAACTTGCCCTCAAGTTTTGAAAATTATATTTGTGATTAAAAGTTTTAATTTAGACAACTTAAATTTCAAAACCCTAGATTTTAAAAGTTTTAAAATACAACCCTATACTAATATGATATTACTAGTATAATATATATATATATATATATATATATATATATATATATATATATATATATATATGTATAACTAAATGCTAGTCTTACCGTTAGTAGGCCTCATTCACGAAGCCGATCTTTAAGGTGGGTATAAGGTTGCGGCCTATAAAATGGCGCTTAATGGGTGTACACTCACACCCACCGCTTGCTTGATTGGTGGAGGGTCGTTAGCCGAACGGGTAGGATAGGGCAACCTCATCCTCTCATTAAAAGTATAATAAGAAATATAAAGTAACTACACATATTTTAAAATTTCCCAATCCTAGTTACTTTAGGAAAAGTGAATTGATGCAATCCCATGAAATTACACTTTGCACCTTGCTAAGATGTTAGTGGAGCGTGTGTGGTTTACCGGCACACTAATTGGTTCAAAGCGAAGGTGGCAAAGGGTGATTCATTGTATATCATAGTTCGATGGAGCGTGTGTGGTTTACCGGCACATCGAATAGGTGATCGTTACAATGAAGGCACCATGTGAATTTGCATGGTTATTCACACCCGCTTTGTGATCCTCGGTATCCCAGTCACAAACAAGAGGGGCGTATCGAGATTTAAACATGCCATTGAATAGTTTCAATGAATCTCATCCGAACCTAGGAATTCTCAAAAACACTTAGGACTAATAGTTTAGGTTTTTGTGATGGAGAATTAGTGAATCGTCATTCACTTACCTTCAATTTATTTGCATGTTAGATTACGGCATCCCTTTTCTAATATGTAAATGTTATTGTTGGATCCTAGCCCTAATTTTTCTTATTGGGTGATAATTAGGGATTCTTATTCTAATCTATCTTTGTCTTTTTCTAATTGTAGATGTCGAACGCAAACAACGCTGCTGCTAGTTCTTTCACGTTGATGAGCCTTTGCCAAAAGGTCACCTTCGATGGAACGAACTTTAGCGAATGGATAAGATACATTCGCACCATTGCTCGCTATGAGGACAAGGAGTATGTCCTTGATGAGAAGCTCGAGAAAATCAACACCAAAATAGCTAGTCCAGCCAAAATCACCGCCTTTGAAACTCATGAGCGAGATGCAACGAAGGTACATTGCATCATGATCGCCACCATGAACTCCGAATTCCAAAAGTCCTACGAGGACATGTACCCGTACGAGATGCACCAAGACTTATTGGAGAGGTACCACCAAAACGCGAGACAAGAGCGGTATGAGATTTTCACTAACATGATTTCCGCGAAGATGGGTCATGGAGAATCTCTTACCATGCACTTGCAAAAGATGCAAAGGTATGTCGACCGCCTTCGCAAGTTAAATGTTGACTTCGGGGAAGACTTGGCGATCGACATGGTGCTTCACTCTTTGCCTCCGATGTACAACCAATTTAGGATGACCTACCACATGAACAAAGAAGAGGTCACCCTAAGCAAACTCCAAGGTCTCTTGAGGGTTGCTGAGAGCAATTTCAAAGACAAGTCTGTTGCACCTACTCCCAATCCGACCGTTGCTCCTGTCTTGGCTATTGGTCAAGGGAAGGGAAAGAAGAGGAAAGCTTCATCAAAGAACTTTCGCAAGGCGAAAGCCCGAGATGGTGCCTCTTCTAGTGGGACCAAAGTTGATCCCGCTAAGCCCTGCTCTAACCCGAAGGAGGCAGAGTGCCACCACTGCCACAAGATAGGACATTGGAAGAGAAGCTGCCCAGATTACCTGCAAGCAATAAAAGAGGGAAAGATCAAGCCATCTTTTGCAGGTATATACACAATCAAATCTAACGATTCTAATCATGCTATTTCTTGGGTTCTTGATACCGGTTGTGGTTATCACATTTGTTCTAATGTGCAGGGACTAAGAAGAAGTAGGGATGTGGAGCAAGGAAGAATAAATCTAATCATGGGGAACAGAAGATCGTCGCCTGTGACCAAGATTGGAGTGTATTCTTTAGTGCTTAGGAATAGTTTAGTTTTAGATTTGAACAATTGTTGCTATTCGCCAGAAATGGCTAGAAACATCATTTCATTTCATGGTTTGTATGGACAAGGATTTAGATTTTCTTTTAATAATGAGAATGGTTCTATTTTAGCTTATCTAAATGGTGTCTTTTACTTTGAAGCTATACCATGTAATGGAATATATGAAACTGTTATGATTGTTGATAACTTAGGAAATGATGTTTTGAATATTGATTCTTCCACTAGTATGGATAAAGCATCCTTGTGGCATTGTCGTCTTGGACATGTCAACAAGAAACGCATAGCCCAACTCCAAAAGGATGGAGTGTTGGAGTCATTCGACCTTAGGGAAGATGACACATGCGAGTCTTGTTTGCTTGGAAAGATGACTAAGTCACCCTTCACGAGTACATGTGAAAGGGGTGAAGGTCTATTGGACTTAATACATACCGATGTATGTGGACCATTTAGATCAACCACGAAGGATGGGAACCGCTTCTATGTGACTTTTACCGATGACTATAGTAGATATGGGTATATCTACTTAATCAAGCAAAAGTCAGAAACCTTTGAAAAGTTCAAAGAGTTCAAGAATCAAGTGGAGAATCAATTGGGCAGGAAAATCAAGATGCTTCGATCCGATCGAGGAGGAGAGTACCTAAGTCTTGAATTCCACGATTATCTCAAGGAGTGTGGAATAGTTTCGCAATTGACGCCTCCTAGGACACCACAGTTGAATGGTGTGGCAGAAAGGCGTAATCGAACCTTATTGGATATGTTTCGCTCTATGATGAGTCGTGCTTCACTACCTATCCCCTTTTGGGGGTATGCCTTAGAGACTACCGCCCATATCCTTAACCGAGTCCCTACCAAGAAGGTTGCCAAAACACCTCACGAGATGTGGACAGGGAAAGCTCCCTCGTTGGCACATATCAAGGTTTGGGGTTGCGAGGCTTTCGTAAGACGAGATACTCACGACAAGCTTGAACCTCGAAGTGAGCGATGTATTTTCATCGGCTACCCGCAGACATCCTTTGGATATCTCTTCTATAGACCGAAGGACAATGTGGTCTTCGTTGCGAGGAGATGAGTTTTCCGAGAGCGAGAACTCATAAGCCAAGGAGACAGTGGGAGGCAAATCGAGCTTGAAGAGATTCAGGAGTCGATAGATGAAGGAACCTCTACCGCTGGCACTCAACCCGAGGAGGAAGCTCCGGTTGAACCGATTGACGAATCCTTACCTCTTAGATGTTCCGATAGAGTTAGAGTTCATCCCCAGTTTTATGGCTTTCATATTACTACCGAAGGGGACACGTATATTAGTGATGGTACACTAATAAATCTTGATGAACCTAATAGCTATAAGGAAGCCATGGCAGGCCCGGAGTCTGCGAAATGGAAAGAGGCAATGGATAGCGAGATCCAATCCATGTATGATAACCAAGTTTGGAATTTGGTTGATTATGTGCCCGGACGTAAGACCGTTGGGTGCAAATGGATCTTCAAGAAGAAGACCGATGTGGATGGAAACGTGCACACATATAAAGCGCGATTGGTCGCGAAGGGCTTTACTCAAACTCCTGGAGTTGACTATGATGAGACCTTCTCACCAGTTGCGAAAATTAAATCTATTAGAGTGATGCTAGCTATTGCCGCATTTCATGATTATGAGATTTGGCAAATGGATGTCAAGACCGCTTTCCTTAACGGGAAGTTGGCTGAGGATGTTTACATGGCTCAGCCCGAGGGGTTTGTGGATCCGAAGCATCCGAATAGAGTGTGTAAGCTTGAGAAGTCCATTTATGGACTTAAGCAAGCGTCTCGCAGATGGAATCTTTGCTTCGATGAGAAAGTCAGAGAGTTTGGATTTGTACGAAGCGAAGACGAATCTTGTGTATATGTCAAAGCCAGTGGGAGTATAGTAAGCTTTCTCGTTCTGTATGTCGATGACATATTACTCATAGGAAACGACATCCCGACTCTGCAGGAGGTAAAGTCCTGGCTCGGGAAGTGCTTCGCTATGAAGGACCTCGGAGAGGCTTCTTACATTTTGGGAATAAGGATAGTAAGAGAAAGAAGTAAGAGACTATTTGGACTTAGTCAGAATACTTACTTAGAGAAGGTACTAAAACGTTTTAGTATGGAAAACTCAAAGAAGGGAGAACTACCGATACAAAGTAATGCCAAGTTGAGTAAGACTCAAAGTCCGAGTACCGAAGCTGAGATAGCATAAATGAGTCGAGTACCATACGCTTCCGCAGTTAGCTCAATCATGTACGCTATGACTTGTACTCGCCCTGATGTAGCCTTCGCTTTGAGCATGGTTAGCAGATATCAAGGGAATCCTGGCAAAGCACATTGGATTGCGGTGAAGAATATCCTTAAGTACCTTCGGAGGACGAAGGAATGGTTCTTAGTCCTCGGAGGGAGTGATGACTTGAAGGTGCGAGGGTATAGTGACGCCAGCTTTCAGACCGACAGGGACAACTATCGTTCGCAGTCGGGCTGGGTCTTTACCCTAAATGGAGGAGCAGTGACATGGAAGAGTTCCAAGCAAGAAATCGTAGCTGATTCAACGTGCGAATCAGAATACATTGCAGCGAGCGAAGCGTCGAAGGAGGCAATATGGCTAAAGAACTTCATCGGTGATCTTGGAGTTGTACCTGCCATAAAGGAGCCAGTAGAGATTTTCTGTGATAACGAAGGTGCGGTTGCCTTAACCAAGGAACCGAGGGATCATGGTAGATCAAGACATATCGACAGAAAATATCACTTCATTAGACATCATGTAGAAGAAGGACAACTCGTAGTGAAGAGGATATCATCAGAAGATAACCCAGCAGATCCGCTTACGAAGGGACTGAGTAGGGTTAAGCACTTACAGCATGCTAGGAGTATTGGGCTGAAGGATGATATTAGCATAGATTAGATAGTGTTAGAAACGTGTAATAGATAAATGTAATTGACATTTGATGAATAAATAAAGGAGTTTTATTTATGAGTAAAGTTACTATCTTATGTTAATTGTTTAGCTATTGTTTCACTTTGCATGTTTTGACTTCCAGAATAATTGAGTTTATTAGGAATAATCGAATTGTTCAAATGGTCCACAATCGTTCATATGTTGGAAGTAGATATGAATGAAGATTGTCATGAATTGGTGTGTAGAATGTCTAAATGGTGTTAGACATAGCAAAGGGTTGCTGCAACGTTCATGAGTGCTTATGAACTAGTTTTGAGCATTGGAATAAACCCACGCTTGCTGGAATCACCTTATGGAATAAGATATAAAAGGGTGATCGCAAGACGATAATATCATATAGTCTTAAAACCTAGATATATGGTTTATTATTTGTTAATTGGTTGTACATTGATAATGCGAAAACGCATCAGTAACTCGGTGTTATAAAACGCATTGTTGTGTATAGTTGGTTAATGAATAAGTAAATGCATATAAGTCGAAGTTTATCTGTAACTTTTATCTAAGAAGGTAAAAGAGATATCTCGGCCGCTCGATGATTGGATTTGACTTATGTGTCGGGCCCGGTCAGAATTGAATTGATGTGTTTGATTAAGTTCTATGTCAAATAAATCAGAGATCGAGAAACCTAAATGCTTGACTAACCATTCCATAGGATTGTCAGCATGATATCTAACAGAGGACTGTACGTTCCCTTATCTAAAGGACAAGATTGATTAGATCAGAGTTGACAGCGTCTTTGAGAGCTACGATTGCAAACCGAATTATACTTGTATAGTTACTAGACTTATCCAAGTGGGAGACTGTTGGAATAGTGTCTAAGGCTGTAACTATATTAGGCAAGTATTTGATCCAGTTGTGCATGGTCCTTTTGGGTTGCCTTCACCATAGCAACTTGATAGGATGATTTAATAAGAGAGAGTAAATATTATTAATATATTATGGGAATAATATAATGAATAATATATTGTTATTTGATTAATATAAGTCAAAGAATTAATTAGAATTAATTTGGTGACTTAAAGAGATTAATTAAATAAAGGGGTATAAACTGTCAATTGTTTGATAGTTAAGCTTTAGACTGTAAATCCATTTGGATAAGCTATGGACGGATTCTAGAGGCTTTAGGATAGCTAAAATCGTCCATTAGAGTTATCTAGAAATGGATTTGGATAGCCTTAAGAGAAGATTATCCAATTAGGGTTTAGGTTGTAACTCTTAAGGAGTCTACAAGTATAAATAGACCCTATGGCTGATGGAATTCGACACATCTCCTAAAGCAAGGAACCTCTGGTCGAAATTCCTCCCCTCTCCTCTCTCCTAAATCATTCTTATTGCTTTGGTGTTTGTAAGCCATTAGAGGAGTGACATTTGTGACTCTAGAAGCTCCAAGACCTCAAGATCAACAAGGAACTCAAAGGTATGATTCTAGATCTGTTTCAATGTTGTTATTTAACCTAATTAGTCATTAGAAGACTTGGATTCAATGCATGTTTATTAGAAAGCCTAGATCCGAGCATTAGGGTTTTGCATGCGCACATAGGAAAGTTCTTATGGCTAAAACCCATCATATCTCACCATAACGCGACCTGATATCTCCTATGCGGTCAATCAAGTCAGCCAATTCCTCCATGCTCCAACCAATCAACACTTTCAAGAGGTCAAACGAATCCTCCGTTACATTAAAGGCACGCTTACGTTTGGTTTGACGTTCTCTAAGCCCACCAACACTTCCCTCCTTGGATATTCGGATGCGGACTGGGCTCGGTGTGTTGAGACTCCTCGGTCAACCTATGGCTACTCGATTTTTTTGGGTGGCAACCTTGTTTCTTGGAGTGCCAAGAAACAATCCACAGTTTCTCGATCCAGCTGTGAATCCGAATATCGTGCCATGGCCAATGCCGCTGCTGAGATCATCTGGATCACTCATTTGCTTCACGAGCTTCACACTCTTCCAACGGTCCGACCTACACTCCTATGTGACAATCAGAGTGCTCTCTTCCTCACTTAAAATCCAATTGCTCACAAGCGAATGAAGCACATTGATTTAGATTACCACTTTGTCCGAGAACTCGTTGCTTCCGGGAAACTTCACACCAAGTTCATACCATCAAAGCTTCAAGTTGCTGATATTTTCACTAAAAGCCTTCTTCGGCGTCAGTTTGAGTTCTTCAGAGACAAGCTTCGGCTCGGCCCTCCGCCCCTCCGCTTGAGGGGGGATAACAGCTATACAACTTCTCATAGTTAATATGTGTAGGGGCTGTTCCTGTAATTTTCTATTTTCTCATTCCTTTGTTGTATTTATTGTATCTATTTATAGTCTTCTCCTGTTATCAAGGAGATCATTCGATCTAATTCACTTTCAGGGAGGAGAAGTAAAGATTTTTCATCCTTGATCACCCTCATATGCTGGAGAAAGAGGGTGAAAGGACAAATAATTGACTTAGTGGTAAAGAGAAAGGCTAAGTTTAAGATTGTCCCATGTATCATTCCTAAAGGGTCCATATGGTTCTATTTCCAAAAGGAAAGTGCATTGGTTGCGAAGCTGTGAAATTTACCTGAAAGATCATAAGGCTGGTAAAGTCAATAAGTTTGACTCTGCTTCAGGTAAAGTCCACTATCTAACTCGATTAAGTTTCTATTCTGAGATTCTTATTACATGATGTGACTAGGTCACATGTTGATGTTTTAAGAATCAAAGCAAAAGTGAAGGAAACTTAAAGAAAGAGTATGTTGAATCTGACCGCAAAGATGGATTTCTATTGCTTGATTGAAGATTGGATTCTTGAACTACTCTTAGGAGTTATGATAGATTTCTAGGAAACATGTAATAGCACAGTTTTCATTTAAAGTTTCATTGTAAGGAAAAGTTTTTTCCGCATTTTATAAATAAATAAAAGTTTGTTGTACTTTATTTTATATCTCCTTGCAATGGCATTTATGAAAAACTTGATGTTTGTATGTTTCTAGCAATACTGAAATTATAATCTTGATTCTTTCATTTGTGGTAGTGGGAGTCTTAAAGATCCTTATGTGTCAAGAGGATAGTGGGAGTCTTAAAGATCCTGAAAGGATAATCAAGAATAAAAAACCTGTAAGTTTATCGCTAGTACACGACGTGAGGTTTATAACCTATCGTGTTGACATATTTCTATTTCTATGCCCATTCCAGTTAAAGTTGGCTTTGCATATGAGTTCTTAGAGTTCTCAACTGGTTGCATAACAACTTGGAAGCAATGGTAGGCTCTTGAACTGCCAGGTGGCAAGAAATTAAGATTGAGTTCAGTCCATATGTGTTTGGATTTGTCATTATCCTTGTCTTGTGACTATGGTTTTGACAATTCACATGGATAAGAACACATACACCATAAAATCTAAGGGTCATAAGGTTTCTCTCAGATTCATGAAAATGATGGTGAGGAAACACTTCCACCAAGTAGATTTGAAGCAAATAGCAAAGATCTAAATAGTTGAGACTATGATTACGACATCCCTTTTCATAGTTCTAAAATTGTTTAGACACACATGTGAGCTATCTAAGATAAGGTGAACGATTTTGATAAATTCTTATCAAGGCAATCTCGTCTCAGAAATCTAGACTTTGGTAAGAAAGTCAATAAATTATTGATTTCTAGAAGTCCACCTGATTTTTGAGTACATGTCAAAGCTAGTGGGAGCATGAGTGTATCGCTAATAATCATCATGTTAGTGGGAGCATGATAATTATGATAAAGGTTGCAAGTTAGCAATGTTAACTATAGAAAACAAAAGTTTCAATTCGTGGAGATGCAGGGGTTGAAAAAGTTATTTTGCTATAATAAGGGAGAGGAAATTATAGTTCATTTCAATTCTAAAAGCATACATTGAGGTTTTGATCATCTTTAGTCAAGGATATATATGAATTTTGTGTTGGAATGGCTCAAAATAAGGAAATTCTATATATGGGTCTATTATTTGCGTTCTAAAATTCGATTATGATTATGGCATCGCTTTTCATATTTGAATTATGAGAACTTGGCAAATAGAAATATTGTAGCAAAAGGACTGGTCTAGTATCATGTCTTTATGTGAGACATCATGAATCGTGTCCCATATGCTTCAGATATAGGATCGATTGCATGTGCTATAATATTAATCCTTTCTAAAATTTTCCAAATTCCTGGGGCATTAAGAAGGGAAAAGGTCTAGAATTGGATATGACTAAAATGATTAAGCAATTGTCGAGGACAGTCTAAGATTTACCAAAGATTGGTTGCTCAGGGACAGTTGGAAGTATAATGTTAATTTTTGGAAGGACCATATTGACATATTCTGAAAAGAGGCAACTCTTGTTCAGAAGTGATAGTCAAAATGGGAATATGGGAAGGTGGAAGTTGTTCAATAAATTTGTGTAAGATTGGGAAACTTAATGCAAGAAGGATGTTTCCAAGGAGTTGATCTCCTTTGGAATGCTCTGTAATGTTTGTTGTCAAGTCTTTGTGACTTTGTGCATAATCATTACAAGATGATCAATGCATATAAGTTTAGAATCTAACAGATTTCAATAAATGGCATGAATTTGGAATTCTTGCATTTGCAGTAAGGAATTAGGAGTGTGAAATGAGAATCATTGGAATTATGTTAAATTGATCTCTTTCACAAAGTAAAGATCATAGACAAACTTAGTATGCATACTTGGTGTATGGCATGACTAGTGTTTAGAAAACATAGTGTACATGCTTGGAGCATGGGACAACTATTGTTTTAATTCAAGCATAAAGTTGATAGTTTGAAACAGTATGAAATGAATGATGGGTAATAAATATGGTGATAATTAAAAGATGTTTTATTTATATTCATAAGTTCTGAGACCATATTGGATTTGATTATTCTTGTGTTTCACTTTTCATGTTTTGACTTCCAGAATAACTAGGTCATTCTTCCTGAATGACTAAGGTATTCAAACCATCCATAATCGGTTATATGTTGGAAGTAGATATGAATCAAGACTGTCATGGGTTGGCTTGTAGAGGTCTAAGATGTTGGACAAAGTGGTGCTACAACACTCATGAGTGCTCATAAGTTCTGAGTATTGGGTTCAACCCACGCTCATTGGAATCACTTCATGGATTTTATCACGAGTGATCATGAGACGATAATATCTTATATTCTTCAAACCTAGAGATATGACCTGTTACTATGAGTTGGTTATACATTGATCGCACAAAAATGCATTGGTAACTCGATGTTATAAAATTTGCCTTTGTGTATGATTCAACAAGTAGTAGAACAAGCCATATGAGTCAAAGTTTATACTTTCCTTTTAACTTCGGGATAAAAGCGATATTTGTGGGCCCCTTAATGATTTAATGATGATACATGTGAGTGTTTGGCCAAGCCAGGACTGATATGATATGTTCAATCAGTCATTCATCATAAACCAGAAATCAGGAAACAGCAAATGGACAGAGAAAATGATTATAATCCATGTATCAGTCCATATGATATCTAGAATGGAGGAATATATGATCCCTTATCTAATGGACAAGTCATTGACAAGATCAGAGTTCAGTTAACACGTTAGAGTTTGACAGAAGCTTTTAAGAGCTAAGATTGCTAGTCGGGTTTTGAAGTCATAATCAATAATAGTTTTAGACTTATCCAAGTAGGAGACTGTTGGATTAATGTCTAAGTCCATAACTATAATTGGTAAGACTTGACCCGACCCGGCATGGTCCATTTGGGTTGCATGGCATCGGGACAATTGGAGAGACAAGATGAGGAAAAAGGATACTAGTGATTTATATTAATATATTATAAGTTATAATATATTAATATATAATCATATTATTTAATTAGTATTGATCAAGAATTAATTTATAATTAATTAAGTGATCAAAAGGAACTAATTAAATATGGACTCTTAGATATATATATATATATATATATATATATATATATATATATATATATATATATATGTGTGTGTGTGATGGTCCAAGTTCATTTAGGTTGGGCTAAGCTTTCATGGATAGTCCATGGAGTGTTTAACCCATGGATCATATGAAATGAAGGGTCATGGGTTTTACCCTAATCTCCACACTACATAAAAATGTCCTTGGTGAAATTTGCACTAGTGTGTGTACACAAAAGGGAAAGGCCGATTTCACTAGAGAGAACCAAAGTATCCTTATTCTCAAGGTTATTCCAAGTGTTCATGGTGTTGTGTGAACCATTTGAGGTGTCACACTTGGGGAACTAGGCACTCAAACTTCATGAAGACAAGCTACATCAACAAGGTATGTATTCTATCCATTTTATTACCCAAGTATCTAAGAGATTGTATGCTAGTTAGGGTAATACCTTGGAATATTCATATTTGCATGTATAATAGAGAAAACATAGAACCAAGGTATTTAGGGTTGCATGTACACTTAGGAGTCTTAGGATGCTCCAAACCCAACAGCTAATCCTAACTGGCCTATCACAAGTGTTGCACTGAATCTGGCCATGCTGGCCTCTCACAAGCTAATCCTAACTCTTGGGTCTCCTCCCGAGACCCTTCAATATAAGCAACTAATCTGATTCCCTCTTACCAATCTGCTCCAAGTCAATACCTCGTTATCATGCTCTAGAAGTCATATAATTCAGGGTCTTGCACCCCGAGATACTTACGATCTCCATGTTATCATTCTACAGTATATTCTGATACCTTACCTTCTTCATTTCCTCATCTGCTGCATACTGTAGTACCATATAATCACTCTCCCGAGACTTGACAGTTATCTCTGCCACAGTCTCAGTCGTCTGGTAGAGATCTAACAACTCTTGCGCCAACGGACCCGCCTCAATCGCCTCGGCACACTCTGCCTAGAATCTGGTCTAAAAATCATTCCATGACAATGCATCGACTGCTTAATCACTCAACTCACTACCAACCTCTTCCTATCAATCTCGTGCTCTGTCCCTTAGGAGACAGGAAATAAGTCGAATCTTGTCTCCTTTCGAGACAACGATTGGTATGAAAAGGGTTGGCGATATCTGCCAACCATCTGTTACTAACAATGGGGCCCTAACCCCCATGACAATCTGGAGCTTCACAAACTCTGAAATCCTGAAACATCAACGTACGGGTCCCTATCATGAATGCTATCTTAGTGCAGAATGCACTTGGTCTCTCATCACAAATCTCAAAAATGCTCTTCTTGATCATATCGAAGATCACAGGAATCTAATAAGTGATACTGTACATACTCTTAAATGGAATGAACTCCCTCATCTGATCATCGAGCTTCCCGGCTCTACAGTCCGAGCCTGATCCCTTTTCGTCACCAGAACTACCATATGGCATGCCACGTAGCGTCTCTATACTCGGAAATATACTATCACAATCACCATAATACTCATCAAAACTCGAGGGATCTCACACACTACAAGTTCCCTGGTCTTATCTCAGCCTTCCTTGATTCAAGTACGGATCCTCTGCTTTCAGTAGTACGGGCCCATACTACCTTCCACATCTATCCGTACTTTCCTCAAGAACTTCCTTGACTCCACCAAGTCCTTGCTACTGCTACTACTATGTGCTACTTTCATCCTAGGCTTGCCCTAGGGTAATCACCATCCTACGCTCCGCCATCAGTTGCATAAGAAGTCCCTGCTTTCTTCCCCTAACTAGCTAGCGAATACTATTACGTATCACTCAAACTAGATAATTCTTTGAATGAGAGGTTCTACCCTACAACGGTTAGACTCAAACGAGAGCTGCGAAATAAGGCTAAACCTAACCTTCTGCAATTATTTAGTCCTTGCAATATGTAACTTAACATATTCATTTTCTAGTTAGTAAAAGATAGCCAAAAGTCCAAAAAGCACAAAGCAAGCAGCATTCGAGCATTGAGTACTCATAATCAAGCATATAATACTCAGGCCATCATACTGACTAATCTGTACTAGCATGTAGTTCTCATAAATTTGATACACATATAACAGGCACATACAACATCCTTCCTAGACCCTTAGTCCTAATCTGGCATGTAGTTCTCATAAAGCTGGTAAACATATTATAACATAAACTTGTATAAGTAATTAGGGAGTACTTACTTGAGCTCGGCCGATTGCATGCAGCACACCCTTTTCTCTTTTCAAAGTTCTTTTCTTTCTCAAAATTATTTTTTCTTTTTCTAAAACTCTTTTCTTTTCTCAAAATCCTTTTTACAAAAATTAGTTTTCCTTTTGAAAATTTTCTATACCAATTCCTTAGTTTGAGTTCGGACACACTCAAAAGTTTGCTCGAATCCCTTAAACCAAGGCTTTGATACTAACTTGAAACATCCCAAAAACACGGTCCAAAAATTTCGTTTTTAAATCATTAATAAACTGTAAATATCATAAAACATGTATCTTAAAATTAAGTAATATATGTCATCATATCAAAATCTAATATCAAATCTCCCAGGCTAGAAAACTATGGTGTGTGCCATGCGATCATTCCTAGCCCTTCTCTTTGCTAACTGATGTACCTAAAACCAAAACTGAAAACTATAAGCACGAAGCTTAGTGAGCTCCACCAAACTACCGCATACCATGCACATAACATATAACAAATAGCATAACTCTGGGACTACTCCCAACTGCATCGGGATGAACCCGGCATCAGACTTCTGCCCGGAATCAGGCTCACCCCGACATCCGACCGCATCGGGCATCAGGTTCACCCTAACATCGGGCTTACCCTGGCACATGCACAACATAACATATATCATAAACACATAACATAATTACATAATATGCATCGGTCTTGCCCGGTTATTGGACCAAAGCCTAAAACATATAACATATAAACTAGTATACATCGGGTTTGCCCCGGTATCAGGCTTGCTCTGGAACACATAACACATAACATATAAACTAACATACATCGGGCTTGCCCCGGCATTGGACCAAACCCAGAACACTTAACACATAACATATATCATATAACACGCATGAATCACAAAGACATCAGGCATACATAACTACTTCTCGGGTTTGCCCCGGCATAGGATCGAAGTCCGGAACACATAAGCTATATTGGGCTAACCCCGACATTACACAGAAGTCCGGAAACATATAAACTGCATCGGCCTAACCCTGAAACCGGGCTTACCCCGGCATACTATAACAACATAAACGGGACAACATTGGTGCATTAGACCCGTTCCTACTGGCGGAAAATTCACCTCTCAATCTGGCTGCTGAAAACTCGTGCAGAGGTAACTCTGTCTACCGCTCCAACTACTCCCCGGCTATTATGACCAAATAAACACTTAGTCAAAAACTGAAGATTCTTCTATGGGTAAAATGATTATTTTACCCCTTTGATCTAATTTGGGCCATGACCTAGGTCCAATCCTTTCTAGTCCTTTCAAGCTCAATAAGGCCCATTAAAGTCCCCAAATGGCCCAATTTTATAAATTGGGCCTAACTCCTCAAATGGGCTTTCAACTAGTCCTTGGGCCCTTGACTGACTTCTGAAGGCCCATCACGACCCACTACTGCTATGTCCAAATCTTGGCCCAAACCGAGGCCCAATAACAAAAACCCACTGACTAAGCGTACATCGAGTGTACCTTTCTGTACGCTACGCGTACTGTTGAAATGGCATGTAAGTTGCGTGTACGCCCAACGTACTCTCCTGTTAAGCCCTTTTCTCAAAAACTGCTTAATCCATTAAGACACTACGTCCAAACAACAGATCTGAATCCAATACTTCGTCCTAACCCATAAAGTCGATCACTTGGTGGCTTGCAACCCACCAAATGAGCCCAACACTAAAAATAGCAATAAACTTTCATGGAAATGGCTAAATCTCTTGCATGGCTACATAAGGGCCTCAAAGCTTTCAACTTTACTGTGAAAGGAACACTTTAAGCTTCAAGGGTCTCAACCCTAAGCTCAAAAATGAAGTTGCATGAACAAGATCCATTCTTTGGACCTAAAAAGGTCCAAAGCTCCAAAACCCTATATCTAAGCTTCTAAGAGGAAAGATAGGAGCTTTATACCTCCTTTGGGTGCCAAAAGATGATGTTTTCCCAGATCTATGAGCTCAAGCTACCCCAAGTCCTTCTTTGCCACTTCCTTTTCCTTCTTCCAAGCTTGAAACCACCAAGATGTGCTTCTCTAGGCTAAAATCACACAAGAATGAAGGGATGACACGTTCTAGGGTTTCTCTAAGGTTGGGGAGGCTGATAAGGGGCTAGGGTTCAAGCCTTAATGTTCTTTATATAGTGGTTGCCCCTAAAATTAGGGTTTAGTGTCTCTGAGCGTATGCTAGGCGTACATCTCCAGCACCCACGACCATTTATCCTTCTACGCTGGGCGTACTCACCCAGTTACCACCTTTGCATGCATGGGCCTTGCTTGCCAAACATTTCCATTAGGGACCATTTATGCTAATAACTTCAAAGTGTTATAACTTCTTCGTTTTTAGTCTGTTTCCAAAGAACTTTATATCCACGAAAAGGTGGCGAGAAGCCCTACGCTCCTATCTACACACTCGAGACCTAAAACCTTTCAAATAAAACCCAAGACCCACAAAAGGCCGAATCTCTTATACCCTGGGTCTCCGAGACCACAACCGAAGTACCTCTCAAAAAGGGGTGTTAGACGACAATGATTCAAAGTATAAGAATTGATACTGAAGAGGCGTGATTAGGGTTACAAGAATAATTTCCAAAGTTAACAAAACATGGTACATGCATGCACCTTAAATACTCTAACCCTAATAAATGATAGGTGGAAAAGCCCATGCCCGTTTACATAAATGAACAATTAAATAAGACTAGATGAAGCAACCTTAATTTCCAACAAGGTGGTCCAGCGGCCATGAACGGAACTACGAACAACGATCTCAAAAAGATGGAGAAAGATGCAATTTCCTTCTACGGAATTTCATGTGGCGTTGATCCAAACAACTTTGACATCCTCATAAATTGTGAATCTGCCAAAGAAATTTGGGATGTACTCAAAAATCTTTACCAAGAGTCTGAACAAGCTCAAGACAAGAAGCTCAATACTGCTCTCAGCGAGTTCACCAACTTGAAAGCTCTACCTAGTGAAAGTCTTGATGACTCCATAAGAGATTCAACCTCATAATCACTAAACTATTAAATGTTGGTACCGTAAGAAGCAACCATTAAACCAACTTGCAGTTGTTGAATGGCTTAGGAAAATATTAGATGACTGCAAAAATGATAGTTCAAGGATATAGGAAGATCCATACTCTTTCATTATTTAAACTCTACGGTGAACTTCAGACTCAAGAATCCATGGTGTTAAAAGAATGTGAAGATATGGGTGGATCACTTGCTTTAATGGCTCAAACTCCTGATTATGCCATCAAAGTACATCAGTATCCCTATCCTGGATAGTCGTCATATCAACATTCATATGACAACTCACTATAGTCATATGAAGCGGATGTAGAACTAGATGATGAGGAAGAATTCCAAAATGTCATACCCCTCGTCAGTCAACAGTTTAATCGACTCCCACCACCCACTTTTCACAAAAACAAACAGTTCACTAAACCACCTTTCAACCAAAACTTCAACCCGTAGAACAATCATCAACGATATCCCACAAACCCTCATCACCAACTTCCACAGACTAACAAATCACCAGACTTCGGGACTACTACTAAAGACAACAAAGATGGAGTTCTTGTCTGTCACAAATGTCCCAAGGAAAATCACTTTGCAAGAGACTATAAAGAAAATGTGGTGACATACAAAGCATTTTATCAGGCTGGAAGGATTGCGAAAAACCATAAATTTTGTTGGGAGATTATCCAAAGTCGAGTGTAGTAAGGTTCATTGATGTGGGGAGTCGTTCCAATTGATTTGATCAATATGAGCAATTAAATTGAGCAATTGATATTGATTAGAGATATTAAGCTATGCAATTGAAATTGATTCAAGTGATTGACTTAATTAGAGTGACCGATTAGAGTAATTGATTAGAGCAATCTGAATGATTGATATGAGAAATTGATGTTACTATAAGTGATTAATTTAATTGATCTGATAGATGTGAGTAAATGATCTAATTAATCTAAGTAATCGATTGAGTTTAGTAAAAGATCAAATTGGTATAAGTAAAGGATTGATTGACCAATTGATCTAATTAAAATGATATTGATCCGAATAATATTGATATGAGTGATTGATTTGATTGATCAAAGTAACTGATTTGAGTAATCGATTTGAATGATATATTGATATGGGAAAATTAAGTCATTGATTCGAGTCATTGATTTTGATCTAAGTAATTTATGAGCATTTGAGTAGATTAAAAATGATAGGATTTTATAGCCTGAGAATATTTGATTTAGCCTTATTTCTTGTTCCTTGATTGGTTGTGGGCTTGGGGTGGAATAAATTATTCGACTATCTATCAGATCACACGTTATGTATGATATGATTAGCAATTACATAAATTGATCAAAGTAACCAATCCGATTGATTGATCTGAATGATCGGGATTAACTTTGGTAATTAATAAAGATCAGAGTGAATGATTTGAGTAATTGATTTTGATCAGAGTATTTGACATTGAGTAGATTAATTGACATGATTAAATAATATTGATCCAAGCAATTTTAGTAATTGATTTGAAGGAGTGATATTGATCAAAGTGATTGACTCAATTGATCTGAGTAAATTATCTAACAAATCAATAATCTGAGTAATTTGAGAGATTCATTTGAGAATTTGATCTGAGTAATTTGAGTGATTGATCTAAGTGGTTGTGAATATTTGAGTAAATTAATCATATTGCATGTATCGTAGAGACTAAGGAGATTAAAAATTGATTTGAATGATTCGTGAATGAGTGATAATATTTGAAATATAAATTACAATAAGATCGACTTGCAAAGAGTAGATAAAGAAATTGATGTCCCATTGTAGCCATTTAAAGAAATTGATATTGATCATGCCATAAGGTTGCATAAGAGTAGATAAAGAAATTGATGTCCCATTGTAGCCATTTAAAGTAAAGAAATTGAGAAGGTTTGGCCATTGCATTGATAATGCAAAGAATTTGAAAGTATATTGTTATTATGGGTTATGAGGTTAAATAAGAGAATCATATGATATTGGAGATCTTTAGTTGATAATTTAACCAAGAGAGTAAGAAAGGATATCGAGGACGAAATCTCTTAAAGGGGGGAAGACTTGTAACAACCCAAAATTTAGAAAGATTTGACTATTAGTCAATATTGACCAAAAGGGGCAATTTGGTCATTTATAAGAAAAGGGTGATAATATGAAGTTTTAACTTCATGAAGATTGCTAATACAAGATTAAGTCACTGTAAGTGGTTATATGAGTGAGTTCTAGAGAAAGATTGCATTAAAAATACAACTTTGGCCATAGGGGTAAATTTTGTATTTTTATGGTTTTAGGCTAACTTATTGACCTAATATATTAAGATATGAATTGAGTCAGTAATATATGACTTGAAAAAAATGTAGAGCATGTTTCCACCTTTGTGTGGATATAAAGATCATCAAAAATGGATAAGAAACAAAGGAGATATGAGCGTTTGAAGATGGGAAAAAAATGCCTAAAGGTGGAATGATATCAGCAATGTATTTTGCTGATTGCCAGAACTCACAACGTGAACAAGATTGTGACAACCCGATATTTCAAATCAATGTAATGACCTAAAAAGTCAAGAATTGTAATCTCTTTTGATATAATGAAATTATCGTCAAAAATAAAATGTTCAAGAGTCTCTACTGGATTTCATAAATGATAGATATCGTGTCAAGGGTTTCAGAAATATAAAGAATACTAAATCCGAGTTATAACAAAGAAGTTATGACCAACCTAAGATTCACAACAAAACCGTCAATAAGATTAAACGTAAAACGCGATGTTTTAATAAAATACTTTTTAACCTTAAGTATCTACATGAAAGTCGTAGATATCATTAAACCGGGAACATACATAAAAAGAATGCTCAAATTTGACTTCGTATGAGGAAGTTATGATTTTTCGAAGTTTTGGATATAACAGTAGACAGCTAAAAACTCGAAATAGAGATCGAGCGATTTTTAGCCGACACAACCTAAACGAGAATCGAAGGTCTCATCAGTAGTAGTACAACGGTAAAAAGGTAAAAAGATTGGCGAAAACGGACATCAGATGAAGAAGTTATGGATTTTTAACGGACTTTTCGTGTCCCGTCCTGTTAAAAATGATATATTAAAAACAAAGTCAAAATTAGCCGACAGAGTCTAAACGAGAGTTGTTGAGTTTGGCATGGATTGGTTGAGTCCCAATCATGCTGATATCCTTTGCTACGAAAAAGCCATCCGTCTCAACCTACCTTCGGGTCAAACTCTCATAATCTATGGAGATAAACTCAGCTCCAACCTTCGCATCATTTCTTGCATCAAAGCTCAGAAACTCTTGCGAAAGGAGTGCCAAGCATTCCTAGCCCATGTCATTAACGAGAAAAAGGAAATTAAAGACCTCGCGAGCATCCCCGAAGTCTGTAACTTTCCTGATGTCTTTCCGGAAGAGCTTCTAGGAATTCCTCCCGAACGTCAGGTCGAATTTCGCATTGACCTAATTCCTGGAGCTACCCCCGTAGCCAAATCTCCATATCGCTTAGCTCCAGCAGAAATGCAGGAGTTATCAAGCCAACTCAACGAGTTACTCAGAAAAGGGTTCATCAGACCGAGTTCCTCACCCTGGGGAGCTCCGGTTTTATTTGTAAAGAAGAAAGATGGATCCTTCCGGATGTGTATCGACTACCGTGAGCTGAACAAGTTGACCGTCAAAAACCGATATCCCCTTCCGCGAATAGATGACCTCTTCGATCAACTTCAGGGAGCCGGCTACTTCTCAAAGATAGACCTTCGGTCACGGTACCATCAGCTACGAGTTCATGAGAGCGATGTTTCCAAAACAACTTTCAGGACTCGGTATGGGCACTACGAGTTCGTAGTGATGCCCTTCGGTCTAACCAATGCACCGGCAGTGTTCATGGACCTGATGAACTGGGTGTGTCGCCCTTTTCTGGACAAGTTCGTCATTGTGTTCATTGATGACATACTTGTCTACTCCAGAAGTGAAGAAGACCACAAGCAACACTTGAGGTTAGTGTTGGAAACCCTTATATCCGAGAAGCTGTACGCGAAATTTTCCAAGTGTGAATTCTGGATCCAGAAGGTAACTTTCCTCGATCACGTGGTAAGCGAGGAGGGAATTCATGTGGATCCTTCCAAGATTAAAGCGATAGAGAATTGGTCGGTACCAAAGACACCCACAGAAATTCGTCAATTCTTGGGTCTCGCCGGCTATTATCGAAGATTCATCCAGAACTTTTCCAAAATCACCAAACCCCTAACCACTCTAACACAGAAAGGTGTACCCTTTTGTTGGAGTGAAAAACAAGAAACAGCATTCCAGACATTAAAGCAAGCCTTGTGTAGCGCGCCTGTTCTGTCCCTACCCGAAGGGACAGAAGACTTCGTTGTCTATTGCGATGCGTCTAATCAAGGCTTAGGCTGTGTGCTTATGCAAATAGGAAAAATAATTGCTTATGCCTTAAGACAGCTAAAGGCACACGAGGTCAACTACACCACGCACGACTTGGAATTAGGAGCCGTAGTCTTTGCACTGAAGATTTGGAGACATTATCTCTACGGAACCAAGTGTACGATCTTCACCGACCATAAAAGCCTGCAGTACATCCTCACTCAGAAAGACCTAAACATGAGGCAATGGCGATGGGTAGAGTTACTCAGCGATTATGAGTGTGAAATTCGCTACCATCCCGGCAAGGCCAATGTGGTAGCAGATGCCCTTAGCCGAAAGGAAAGTTCAAGCCGTAAAGTGAGGACACTGACAATGACTATCCATTCCCAATTATCCATGCAAATCTGAGACGCCCAGATAGAAGCCCTCAAACCCGAGAACAAATCAAGCGAAGCCTTAAGGGGAATGGATAAGAAACTTGAAATCAGAGGTGACAGAGTCTACTGTTTCATGGACCGAATCTGGATTCCAAAGTCCGGAGGATTCAGGGAGATTGTCATGGAAGAGGCACACAAGACCAGATACTCTATTCACCCAGGTTCAGACAAGATGTACCTAGATCTCAAGAAACAATACTGGTGGCTGAACATGAAAGCTGAGATCGCTACATTTGTGGGCAAGTGTCTGACTTGAGCCAAAGTGAAAGTCGAGTACCAGAAACCCTCGGGTCTGCTCCAGCAACCCGAGATACCCGAGTGGAAATGGGAGATGATTACCATGGATTTCATCACCAAGCTACCCAAGTGTCCGAGTGGGTACGATACCATTTGGGTAATTGTCGATCGTTTGACCAAATCCGCTCACTTCATCCCGATTAAAGAATCGTTTAAGATGGAAAGACTTGCGCGAATCTACATCCAGGAGGTAGTTCGATTGCATGGTGTACCTGCGTCCATTATCTCTGATCGAGATATCAGGTTTACCTCCAGATTCTGGCAGTCTCTTCAGAAATCTCTTGGAACTAAACTAGATATGAGCACGACCTATCTCCCTCAGACCGAAGGACAGAGTGAGAGAACTATCCAAACCCTGGAAGACATGCTTAGGGCATGTGTCATCGATTTCGGACAGTCGTGGGACACACACTTGCCTTTGATCGAGTTCTCGTACAACAACAGTTACCACACCAGCATCAAGGCTGCTCCGTTCGAAGACCTCTACGGTCGTAAGTGCAGATCCCCTCTATGATGGGCCGAGGTAGGGGATACGCAGCTAGCCAAGAGTCAATTCCCCGACAGTGCTCTCACTGGTCCTGAAACTATCCGAGAAACCACCGAGAAAATCATCTAGATCCGAGAACGATTGAAAGCTTCACGAGACCGACAGAAGAGTTACGCTGATATACGACGAAAACCTCTGGAATTCCAGGTTGGAGACCGTGTCCTGTTGAAGGTCTCGCCCTGGAAAGGCATGGTACGCTTTGGAAAGCGTGGGAAACTTAATCTGAGGTACATTGGACCCTTCGAGATCCTCGCTACGATCGGTCCGGTAGTCTATAAACTTCGATTACCTCACGAACTTAGCAACATCCACCCCGTTTTTCATGTCTCGAATCTTAAAAAGTGTCTATCCGATGAAACCCTCGTGATTCCCCTTGACAAGATCGAAATCAATGAGGACTTAAAATTTGTGGAAGAACCCATCGAAATCATAGATCGAGAGATCAAACGTACGAAACAAAGTCGCATCCCGATAGTTGAAGGTTCGCTGGAATGCCAAGCGGGGATCGGAATTCACTTGGGAGCGTGAAGACTCGATGAAACAGAAGTATCCGCATCTCTTTCCAAATCCATGATTTGTATCTTAATTCTGAATTTCGGGACGAAATTCCCTCTAACGGGGGGATAATGTGACAACCTGTAATTTATTCCGTCACTAAAATCGTTCCCGTCAAATAAAACTGTCGTATTAAATTCGTTCCGTTAACCTTTGTGTTAAATTAATTTTATCGCGACTTTTATTTTGATTTCGTAAATGTCGGGATGTGTATAATCATTAAAATATTTTCCATATTTGTTTGGAAAATTATTATTTTCATCTAAATCGTGATTACGGCAAATTTATCGGGTTCGACCAAAAGCACCGTCTAACGGCAGTATCGGGTAGAATTCCTCCGGGCCACAAACTCAACCCCTATATAAGGGATTGAGTGACATCATTTTGAGGCTTTTACTCTCTCTCTAAAAACTTTCTCTCACTACTCACTCTCTCTCTAAAATCCGAAACTTAGCCAAAATCATCCAAAACAAGCTCCAAATCACTAAGGTAACTTCCCTAACTCATGAATTAGCATCTTAGACCTTCAAATTCGGGATTTATATGAGGAATGGGACCATAAACAAGTGTGTACGGTCTTGGAACCTCCTTAGGCCGTGAACACATGTAATGAGGGTTTTGAAGCCTCAAAACCCCTCCAAAACACTTCTAGGGCTTAGATTCGACTTAGAAACTTGCATGCATGGACTAAGGACCCCAAAATCATGACATTTGATGTATAAACATGAGTTTATGGCCCAAGAACCTTCTTGGACCGTAAACCCCCATGCATGAACCATAAACACCTCTTAAGGTGTTAAAAATGCCCTTAGACACCACCACAAGCTTCCAAACGTGTCTAGGACCTTCTACTTCATCATTTGAAGCACCAAATCATACAAGAAGGGACCAAACATGATTTTACGGTCCAAGAACATGCTTGGATAGTAAACCCTCATTCTTAGACCTTAAACACCTTTTAGAGTGTTAGTTTGCCCCTAAACACCTTCAATGAACTTCCATGAGTTTATATAACCTTATAACCCTTCAAGAAATGCACCAATACATTCATAAATGGGAAAAACTAGAGTTTACGGTCCAAGAACATTCTTGGACCGTAAACTCATCTCCTTGGACCATAAACTCTCCAAATGGGTTATTTAAATGTCCTTAACACCTTGAATGGTTTGTATGTGGGACTAGAATCATATGTGATTAACCTACAAACACCAACACCCATGAATCATGAACAAACATGAGTTTACGGTTGTAAAATCATGTGTTTAAGGTAGTAAACTCCCCAAGAACACCTTCATAGACCGTAAACTCCAATTCCAAGGCCATTTCAAGTCTCGATCACTTCCTAAGCCATGGAATCAACCCTAGAACTTCCCCGTGTACATTGTAAGACTTTTTGGCATCCAAGAACACACCACCCATGATTTTACGGCCATAAACTCATGGGGATATGGTCAATGGACCGTAAACTCCTCAAAGAGTTTACTTTTGAAGAGTAAACTCCATATCTAGGTCCTACACATCCATAGATGTCACTCGGGTCACTCCGAACAATTGTATTGAAGTGTTTTCACATCTCAAAGTGTAGATTCATATCTATCTAGTGGTTCAACGTCTAATTAGATACAATTGTGTATCATTTCATACTACATAGGAACCTCGCGCGTTATCAAGCCCCGAACCGACACATAGCATCCAAACCGTCACGTTTTCTCGTCTGGTGAGTTCATACCCCTACCCATTTTCAATGTTTTCACTGTTTTCAGGGGGGAATACAAGAAAAGTACAAGGAATACTTGTACTCAAAACTTGTTTTATATATGTTGTGTTTCATATTACATATGCTTTTAGCTCTGACAGTCGTAACAAATAACCGTTTGAACCTACAGAACACATTATCATGTTATTTGTGAAATACATTATAAATTGTTGTATTTATATTTTCAAAAATGTTTTCCCACATTATATCATTTAAAAGCATAACATTTGAACTTAGAACATTGTTTTGTCCTCGGTAACACTCCATAGAGATATGCGAGTGGAGGATAGTCATTTGATCTTTCAGTATTATTACTAGTAAATTTGTTATTCTTATAAATTGGAGACACGTCCTCGGTGAACACTCCACAGAGATACGCGAGTGGAGGACCGCCCCCGTAACCAGAATCTCTTAGATAGGGAGCGTGAATTGAGTGTATAGATCTATACGGGGCTGACTACCCCGCACCTGGCTGCTAGCTACAGCCGAATGGAAAGGTTCAAGGGTGACGAAAGTCATATAGGGTGATGGACTATTTATTCCCTAATTAGTCTATTGTATGGTTATGGAAATCGCAATTTGGATAGCAGAGATTTACATATTAGTAATAATGGGTTTAGTAACTAGTTTACTTGGTATTTATTAGTTTTATAAACATGTTAAAACTAATACATTTTCAGTGTACATCTTTTACATTACATTTCGGGTTGGTAAACCAACACGTACTTTACAAGGATAACCAGGTTTTCAGTATACATTTTTCACATTAGGAAAATATGGGATTTTCCTGGGATCATAGTTAAACATAGAACCGTGTAACCTAACAATTAACCAAACATTACTTTTAAGAAAATATGGGATTTTCTTGGGTCATAACATTTTCAGAAACCAAAAGGAAACTCGTACATTTTCACAAAACAAAACCGCTTATGAACTCACCAGCTTTATGCTTGTCACAACTGGAAATTTTGTGTCATGTAATCTATACACTCAAGTTAATGTGAATCCAAAACTTAAGAACATGTGTGACACCTATGAGTATGACATCAAAAACTTCAATCAAATACATCATACAAGTACTACAAATAGTCAACAAGTAATTGGAAACCCTAGAAGTTCTTGTTTAGGTCCATCTTGGACTAGGACTTCCTTGTTGGACCCAAATGGACCAATAAGCTTCCAATTTGACTATCATGGGCTTAGAACCCTTAAATGGGCTCTAATTGGACCCACATTTATTTATTTCAATATTTTGGGCCATATTGGGCCTAGAATGAAATAAATCACAAGCTTTGATCTATGATTTAACCTAACCTAGCTTAATAAAGCATAAAAATCACAATTTTATTTTATAAGGCCAATGAACACCCAAACTAACTCTAATATTGAGTTAGGGGCAAAAAGCCCAAATTTTCCTTTTTCCTTCCATATTTTCGGCCCAAGGCCCAAATCCAAGAAGAGATGGAGAAGTGTTGACTTTGGATGCCACCTCATTTTTATTCATTGGATATCCATGCATAGAACTCATACTTCCAAGCACCTATCTCATCAAGGATCACTTCTCTTCTCTCCTCTCTCTCACTTTCGGCCGAGACACACACACATACACAAATATCTCTCAAACTCTCTCAAGAACACATCCTTCCTCTCCACTCCAAAATCTCGAAATTTAGGAAGCTTTCAAGAGGATATTTCCACAAATTCTTCATCTAAGGTAAGATTATGCTTAGATCTATGACTTAGATTCTTTTGTTATCAAGATCTTTTCCTAATCCATGCAAAACCCGTGATCTTACATCCTAGAAGCACATCAAACTCGAGATCTTCAAGAAAAGGGTGCTAAGGCCAAAAATCACCAAGTTTTCTTCCATCTTTTCTTCAAAAACCGAAATCACACCCTAAGGTGAGCTTCATACCCCTTATTTTCTGTTTTTACAAGTTTTGTGGGGGGGGGGGAATACAAGTGAAAGTGTAGATCTATATATGTTTTGTATGCCTTGTATGATTTTTATGCTTATATGTGTGTTTTTGTGTATTATAATGTTGGATCTAGCCTTAAAACCCCTAAAAACCGAGAAATACTTTATGATTAATGATACTAGCATCAATTATATTTCTACATACAAAGTGTTCCAAGAAAAATAGCTAAATGACTTAGTAACATTTTCTTTGGGCTAAAAACTCAATTTTTGGACATAAAATGCTAAGAATATAAAGTTAAAGGGCCCAAATTGAAATATTTCGAAATCTGATGGGGGAGATGAGTCAAAATAGTTTCCATAATGTATTTTCTGAAAATATACTTGTTGGAGGATTAAAAACATAAATTTCAAGCTTAATGGGCTAAAAATGACATTTTCGGCCCAATAAGGCCCATTATGCGAAATTTTCTGTTTTGGAGGGCCAAAACTGTGTTTTCCTGTAAAACAGTGGACTATTAGTGTTCCTAGTACTTTTCAAAGGTTTAAAATGCTTTTTAAATTTGTAAAGGACCAAAGTTGCAAAAAATTTCCAAGTTGGGCCAAAATTGTCAAAACTGCGAAAAAGAGGGGTTATAACCGAGAAAACTGCATTTTCAGGGACTTAAACTGTTTTCAATGAAAGATATGCTGAAAAATATTAATTTCAATAATTTTTGGTGTTAAAATGTCAAGAAAAATGATTTAAGGACCAAACCGGAAAGTTATTTAATTAAAGGGCTGAAAAAGTAAATTTTACAAACAATGAGGGGCTGAAAACAGAAAACTTTCAAGGCTAATTCAATACACGCAACTTGATCAAATATTGGCACCGCGACTACCTACGCAATACAATACACAACAATACCAAAAATCGTTGTTAAACGAATTGATTCGGTCTCGAATCAATAATAATCCGAAAATACTAACACGACGATAACTCGATTCATACACGAAAACATTTGGTAATTCAACACACACGCGAGAGTGCACAGACGTCTACGCACTATCTTTGGGCCCCAAAAGTGTAAAATCTTGTTCGTTGGGCCTAGCTAGCCCAATGACCTGATCTTAAGGCCCGAAGACTTCTACCTTACGAAGTGTTGGGTCTTACCGATCTAACACAGCGTAAAAGGACTTTCAATGGCTTGTATACTATCGGTCCCCAAGGGTCCTTTGGTATTGCTAGAAAAGTCGGTATTTCATGCGAGGCGGGTCAGGGACCCCTCGTACCTTTTTTTTTATCCCTAACCGGTCAATGGAGTCATCAGGGTCTTCGTGTCCTCTTTCTCTTCGGATGTGGGGAAAACAGGGCGGTTGGATAACGTGATTAGTAAGGACGACGCCTACGGGATCGTTAGTATAGTTATAAACTGGTCGTTTGTGTAACGCGTGTTTATAGCAATTAATCATGCTCAAAAATAATCCAACGTCGCCTGGAATTGGTAACTTCACGCGTTGCAATGGTTTCATTTTAACTTCATGGAATTCAAAGAATTAGGAAAACATCGGGTTTTCCTAGGGTTTTCAATACATTCAGTTTTCAAAACGTACACAATTTTGATGAACATTTTCTTTACAACCATAGAAACAAACAAGCATACTTATGAATCTTCACAAATGTTTTCAAAAGCTCTTTTCAGAAAATATCGGATTTTCTGGTAGTTTTCAGAATGATACAAAACATTGCTTTTCAAATACCGCTTATGAACTCACCAACATTTCATATGTTGACGTTTTTCAAAATACATGTATTCTCAGGGAACCAGTGAATCAAAGGAAAATGTACTCAGTGATGGCTTGCAGTTTACTTATTAACGAATCGAACTATTTATTTTTGGGAATGTAATGTTTAAACAATGTACTTCATGTAAACTTTATTGGTTGTACTATATTAATGCATGGTGACGAATGTTGTTACGTTTCATATATATTCAACGTTATGGTATTCAATTAAGTCACGACAGCTCCCGAACGTTTCCGCCGCTTGGTTCGGGGGTGTGACAGGTTTGATTTTTAAAATGCTTGTATTCTCAGGTCCACATTAGACAGCTAACCGATGATCAATTTTGGCGAAGACGGAGTACGTAGAAGACACATCTTACTTTTGTTCATATATATACTATGTATCACACTTGTACAACTTACTTTTGAACAAATGTAAACTTTTATATGTAATGTAATGGTTGTTTACTTTACTTACTATGTGCATTGGATTTGATACTCAACGTGGAGTCCGCCCCGGAAATGTTTCCACCTTCGGTTTTCGGGGTGTGACATAGGGAGAGCGTGATACTTGTGTATAGATTTATACGGGATTGACAATCCCGCACCTAAACTGTTAGCTACAGTTAGACCGGTAGGTCTGGGGTGACAAACGTCATAACCTTCCAATGCCTGAAGAACGTTGGTGCAGGCAGTCTGGGTCAATAGCATGTTTATAAAACTCACATGGAGTACTAAAAACACGTTGATTTACGGGGTTATCAAATGTCTTAGTGATTTTATACATACATAAATCTGCTATCCTAGGCATGAAAAACACTTTTGCATTACACTTTTGGAACTCTTAAACTACCACACACTTATGGAAAAATATTGGATTTCTAGAAGCAAACATTCAAACATGTTGGGTCTTGGTAGAAGACTACTTTCATACTAGTAGGAAATACAGGATTTTCTAGGAGTTTTCAAACATCTACAAACAATTTCATTTTAATTTATACAAACATTGACATTAAATACTTATGAACTCACCAGCTTAAACGCTGATCAACTCTTTCAAACTTACTTGTATTTCTCAGGGATTCAGTAATACAGGTAAACGTCAGCTTTTGGAGAAGTGACGCTAAGGCGTCAGTTCAAAAATCATTTGGCATCATATTGTAATTTGTTTTGAAACAATTATCATTCAACAATGTAACTTTTAAATTATATATATGATGGTTGCTTTACTTTCTTTACTATGTATTCAACCGTTACGATACTACATGAAGTCATCCGCCCTCAAACGATTCCACTGTTCTCGTTTGGGGGTGTGACAAAGACAGGGTCACGACGTGAGCATGATCAGAACAAAAATAAATAAGGTCTATGAACATTCTATTCAGAACCCACACACCCAAACACACCCCCAGGTGCGAAAAACACATACTTAAGCCCTATGGGTCGATTTTTGATGGGGTAACTTGATTTAAGCTTCAATTTGGTGAATCAATGTAAGAATCACCATCTCTAATACATTATATATGGATTTTTTGCAAGATTATTCATAATTGTGATGAAACCCTAGATTAAGGGTATGAGCTTAATTGATGGTATTGAGTTGGAATTAATGTTATATAGTTTAGTTATGATTGTTTCTAGTGATTATGAGTATTATATGAATGATACATTGTAAACACGATGCTTTATGTGAAATTTGTGTTAATAAGAAAAGGGTTCTTAATGGGTTAAGACAAGTGAAGGTAAATATGATATGTATGATAGTTGAATTGAATGAGTAAACCTTCCATGATTGTTGACTGTTTGATTTGCATGGAATTAAAAGCTATAAAGATGTTGGTTTGAATACATTGATAGAGTTAATGAGTATGATTATAGGTTAAACCATGTAAATGGTTTAAGAATTGGTGATTTTGGAATTTGATCAAATAGGAAATCAAGGAAGGACCTTTGGCAAAGAGGAGAAATTATTGGAGTATCATCCTCATAAACCCTAGTCAAGGTGAGTTATTTCTCTCACTTTTCCTTATGATTATTATATGTTTAAATTTATATATATTTGAATTTGAGGCACTAAGTGAATGCCATCAAATGATGAGTTAATAATAGAGCATTAATATACATAGATATCATGTATTTGAGCATGTATGTATATGATTGGCATATATGTATGAGATATGCATATAAACATGTAGCAGAGCATGTGATGAGCATACTTCCTTCTGGATTTATGATGATATATGAGTATTTTTATTTTCTTTGGGATTGATGACGAGATATGAGTATTTTTCTTTCGGGATTGATGATGAGATATAAGTGTCTTTCATTCGGGATAAATGACGAGATATGAGTATCTTTCCTTCAATATTGATGATGATATATGAGTATTTTTCCTTCAGGATTGATGATGAGATATGAGTATCTTTCCTTTGGGATTGATGATGAGATATGAGTATCTTTCCTTCGAGATAGATGATGAGATATGAGTATGCTTCCTTCGGGAACAATATTGAAATATGAATATACTCCCTTCGGGGATAAAATTGAGAAATGAGTATAATATCAAAGTTATTAGTGAAATCTTTAATTATATAAATAAGTATGGCTTTTATGTACGTATACGTATTAAAGATATAAGTATACGTACTAAAGATAGATAAAAATGTCAAAATAAATGATTAGACCAATGAGGGTATTTTGGTCTATTTGTGTAATGGTCAAATCGATGAGAGTTTTTGATATTGCTAAAAGATTGATGTAATCTTAGAGTATAAATAAGTTTTTAACGGGAAGGACTTAATGAAGTGAGAGTGGGATAGGATGAGTGAGGGTAAATTAGGAAATTAAGGAAGTTGCTGAATTTCCATTATTCACGACGTGAGACGGATGAGTCACAACATGAGAAAGTACAATACCATTTTCTTTTGTAATAAAATCTTTTAGCAACGAGTCAAAAATGACATACAACATAGAATACAAGATTAAATAAAGATGAGATATATAGAGTGTGACAACCTGTAATTTATTCTGTCGCTAAAACCATTCCTGTCAAATAAAACCGTCATGTTCAATTCGTTCTGATAACCTTTGCGTTAAATTAATTTAATCGCGACTTTTATTATGGTTTTGTAATGGTCAGGATGTGTTTTAATTATTAAAATATTTTCCATAATTGTTTGGAAAATTA
The DNA here is from genome assembly GCF_002870075.4 of Lactuca sativa. NCBI lineage: Eukaryota > Viridiplantae > Streptophyta > Magnoliopsida > Asterales > Asteraceae > Lactuca > Lactuca sativa. Next base: position 45,062,259 of record NC_056625.2, read on the forward strand.
TTATTATTTCCATTTAAGTCTTAATTATGGCAACTTTATCGGGTGCGACCAAAAGCATCGTATATCAGCAGTATCGGGTAGAATCCCACCGGGCCACAAACTCAACCCCTATATAAGGGATTGAGTGACATCATTTTGAGGCTTTTTACTCTCTCTCTAAAAACTTTCTCTCACTACTCTCTCTCTCTAAAATCCGAAACTTAGCCAAACTTATCCACAACAAGCTCCAAATCACTAAGGTAACTTCCCTAACTCATGAATTAGCATCTTAGACCTTCAAATTCGGGATTTATATGAGGAATGGGACCATAAACAAGTGTTTACGGTCTTGGAACCTCCTTAGGCCGTGAACACATGTAATGAGGGTTTTGAAGCCTCAAAACCCCTCCAAAACACTTCTAGGGCTTATATTCGACTTAGAAACTTGCATGCATGGACTAAGGACCCCAAAATCATGACATTTGATGTATAAACATGAGTTTATGGCCCAAGAACCTTCTTGGACCGTAAACCCCCATGCATTAACCATAAACACCTCTTAAGGTGTTAAAAATGCCCTTAAACACCACCACAAGCTTCCAAACGTATCTAGGACCTTCTACTTCATCATTTGAAGCACCAAATCATACAAGAAGGGACCAAACATGAGTTTACAGTCCAAGAACATGCTTGGACTGTAAACCCTCAATATTAGACCTTAAACACCATTTTGGGTGATAAACTTCCATGAGTGCATATAACCATATAACCCTTCAAGAAATGCACCAAAACATTCATAAATGGTACAAACTAGAGTTTACGGTCCAAGAACATTCTTAGACCATAAACTCATCTTCCTAGACCATAAACTCTTCAAATGGGTGTTTAAGTGCCCTTATCACCTTGAATGGCTTGTATGTTGGACTAGAATCACATGTGATTGAATTTCAACCACCAAGGCCCTTGATTCACGGACAAACATGAGTTTACGGTTGTAAACTCATGAGTTTAAGGTAGTAAACTCCCCAAGAACATCTCCTTAGACCTTAAACTCATTTCCCAAGGTCATTTCAAGTCCCGATCACTTCCTAAGCCATGAAATCGACCCTAGAACTTCCCGTGTGCATTGTTTGACCATTTGGCATCCAATAACCCACCATCCACGAGTTTACGGCCGTAAACTCATGGGGATATGGTCAATGGGCCGTAAATTCCTCAAGGAGTTTACTCTTGAAGATTAAACTCCATAATTAGGCCCTACACACCTTTAGATGCTACCCGGATCACTCCTAACACTTGAATTGAAGTGTTTTCACGTCTTGGAGTGCATATTCATGTCTAATTAGTGGTTCAAAGTATAATTAGATACATTTGTATATCATTTCATATTACATAGGAACCTCGCGCGTTATCAAGCCCCGAACCAACGCCTAGCATCCAAACCGACTCGTTTTCTCGTCTGGTGAGTTCATACCCCTACCCTTTTTCACTGTTTTCACTGTTTTCAGGGGGAATACAAGCAAAGTACAAGGGATACTTGTACTCAAAACTTGTTTTACATGTGCGTGTTTCATATTTCATATGCTTTTAATACTGATAGACATAACAGATAACCGTTTGAACATGCAGAACACGTAAACATATTATTTGTGAAATACGTTATAAAATGTTGTATTTTATATTTTCACAAATGGTTTTCCACATTATATCAGTTAAACGCATGACATTTGAACACTGAACTTAAAACTTAGTACACTGTTTTGTCCTCGGTAACACTCTACAGGGATACGCAAGTGGAGGATTATTGTTCATAACAAGATCTTTCTGTATTATTACTAGTAAATTTGTTATTCCTATAAATTGGAGACACGTCCTCGGTGAACACTCCACAGAGATACGTGAGTGGAGGACCGCACCCGTAACCAGAATCTCTTAGATAGGGAGCGTGACTTGAGTGTATAGATCTATAGGGGGCTGACTACCCCACACCTGGCTGCTAGCTACAGCCGAACCGAAAGGTTCAAGGGTGACAAAAGTCATAAGGTGATGTGGACTACTTATTGTCATATCTAGTCTATTGTATGGTTATGGAACTCGCAATTAGGATAACAGAGATTTACTTAATAGTAATAATGAGTAAAGTAATTAATTTACTTTGTATATATTAGTTTTATATATGTGTTAAAACTAATACATTTCACAAGGATAACCGGGTTTTCAGTATACATCTTTCACATATGGTAATCAACATTCAGGAAAATATGGGATTTTCCTGGGGAAAAACATTTGTACATAACCAGAACAGTGTAACAAACCAGATAACTGAACTTTACATTTCACAGTGGTAAACATGTTTTCAGTATGCATCTTTCACATATGGTAACCAACATTCAGGAAAATATGGGATTTTCCTGGGGAAAGACATTTGTACATAACCAGAACAGTGTAACAAACCAGATAACTAAACTTTACATTTCACAGTGGTAAACATGTTTTCAGTATGCATCTTTCACATTTGGTAACCAACATTCAGGAAAATATGGGATTTTCCTGGGGAAAGACATTTGTACATAACCAGAACAGTGTAACAAACCAGATAACTAAACTTTACATTTCACAAGAGTAAACATGTTTACAGTGTACATCTTTACATTACAATAACCAACTTTTAAGAAAATATGGGATTTTCTTGGTGTGTAACATTTTCAGTAACGGGAGGGAACTTGTACATTTTCACAAAACAAAACCACTTATGAACTCACCAGCGTTATGCTGATTTTTAAACCGCTTGTATTCTCAGGTCAGCGTTAGACAGGTACCCGATGATCCTTTTGGTTCGAAGACGGAGTGCGCAGAAGACTCGTTTCATTTTGTTTATATATACTATGTATCACTTGTACAACTTTACTTTTGAAACAAATGTAAACTTTTCTATATGTAATGTAATGGTTGTTTCACTTTACTTACTATGTGCATTGGATTTGATACTCAACATGGAGTCAACCCCGGAAATGTTTCCGCCTTCGGTTTTCGGGGTGTGACATAGAGTATATGAGATGGAGTATGAGATGAAATTTATACATATATATGAAGCAAATAAGATCGAGAAAGGATATATATAGTGAGTGAGACATAACATAAATGGGATATAATAAAGTACATTATTTTGGTACATGTGAAATTAAATAGAGTATGAGGGATAGAATAGAGAGGAGAAAAAGTCAAAGACAAAATTAAGATATGTGCATAATATGTGATGAGATGGACCAGTAACTATGACGGAAAATAAGAATTATGAGAGAGAAAGTAATAAAAGATAGGAGAATAACTAACCAGGCCTAGTGTCTGATGTAGTAGGGATTTATGTGTTTTTGCAGGTAAAAGTAATAGCAGCTGTGGTACTGGAAGAGAAGATAGGAGCACAAAAATCAAGATTTAGATTGTAGGATGTTATGTAGTATTATGAATTTTATATAAATAGTTAAAATTTATATTTTGTTTATTTGATTTAACCTGGGATATAGAAGTTTTAAAATTTGAGCATATTTTTCACATTAATAAATAAAATCTTGATAATTCTTATAGATTAGATGTTTTAGATCGAGGGTGTTACAAGTTGGTATCAGAGCTATATTTTAAGTGAATTTGGTTTGGTGTATCCATTCCTAGTCTTAAACTATAGAGAATAGGTGAGGAACAAAGATTATGAGTTGGTATTTGATAAACCATACTAATAGATCACGATACACGATTGAAGAAAATGTGAAGATAAAGATCCTGAAGAGTATGAGTATAAGATAATAACAAACCTTAAGGGTTTGAGTAAAAATAATAAATAAATAAATAAATATAAGATGTAAACTAATATAAATTAAAACTTGATAATGATGATACTGTTTGAGAACATGAGATCTATATGATAGATCTTTAAGATGTGATTGAGTTTATGGATGTAGATGATGATTGTGGTTTGAGATCCAAGAGATGACGAAACCTAAGCACATGAGATTCTATCTATTGTGATCGTTATAAGGTATGTGGATTGGCTATCGAGTGATAACAAAGCCTAATACAAATATTAGATTTAATATGATTAAGTTTAATAACAAATTTGAGTGATTGATCTAGTTAATTTGAGAAATTTAAATCAAGTGAGTGAAATTAGTTTTGGAAATTGATCTAATTGACCTGAATAATTGATCTGAGTCACTGATTTGAGAAATTAATATGAGAAATTAAAATGAGTTATTTGAATGATTGATTGAGAAATTAATATTGATTTAAGTGACTAATCTTAGAGAGTGATTTGTGTGATTAATATTAGTTAGAGTGATCGATCTGAGGGACGGGGAACTCATCCGGGTGACTGATTAGAGTAAGTGATTTGGTTGATTTTGTAAGTGGAGTGTTTAAACTACAAAAGGAGTTCTAATGAAGAATGTATAAGTCTAAAACGTTTTAAAAAAAATTATTGAAAGTTGATTTGGAGATTTCACAAATGCAAGGTGTCAATTTTGAAGCTTTATAAGTCACTATTTATAGCTGATCATAAATCACTTTATAAAGTAAAGTTATAGTCTATATAAGAAAGAATACACAGGAAAAAGAATTAGATAAAATAGATGTGTAGTGAATGAGATATGGTTTCTTAAAGTTGGTTCTTCAAATATGTGAAATTGCTGAAATGTTCAAGACCTTCATGTTCACAGCTGAATAACTCTAGCTTTTAACGTATTCAAATGCAGCAGATTATACAAAATTTGTAGTACTCCTAACACGATTTCCAACAATATAAATTTTGTCCAAATCGGAGTTCGTATGATTGAGTTACAAGGCTGGAAGGATTGAGAAAAACCATAAATTTTGCTGGGAGATTAACCTGAGTCGAGTGTAGTAAGGTTCATTGATGTGGGGAGTCGTTCCAATTGATTTGATCAATATCAATGATTAAATTGAGTGATTGATATTGATCAGGGATATTGAGTTATGCAATTGAAATTGATTCAAGTGGTTGACTTAATTAGAGTAATTGATTAGAGCAATCTAAATGATTGATATGAGAAATTGATTTTACTATAAGTGATTGAATGAATTAATCTGATAGATGTGAGTAAATGATCTGATTAATCTAAGTAATCGATTGTGTTTAGTAACAGATCAAATTGGTATAAGTAAAGGATTGATTGACATATTGATCTGAGTAAATGATATTGATCCGAATAATATTGATATGAGCGATTGATTTGATTGATCTAAGTAACTGATTTGAGTAATCAATTTGATTGATATATTGATATGGGAAAATTAACTCATTGATTCGAGTCATTGATTCGAGTGATTGATTTTGATCTAATTAATTTATGATCATTTGAGTAGATTAACAATGATAGGATTTTATAGCCTGAGAATATTTGATTTAGCCTTATTTCTTGTTCCTTGTTTGGTTGTGGGCTTCGGGTGGAATCAATTATTCGACTGTCTATCAGATCACACGTTATGTATGATTATGATTAGCAATTACATAAATTGATCAAAGTAACCGATCTGAGTGATTGATGTGAACGATTGGATTAACTTTGGTAATTGATAAAGATTAGAGTGAATGATCTGAGTAATTGATTTTAATCAGAGTGATTGACATTGAGTAGATTAATTGACATGATTAAATAATATTGATCCGGACAATTTTAGTTATTGATTTGAAGGAGTAATATTGGTTTAAGTGATTGACTCGATCGATCTGAGTAAATTGACTAACTAATCAATAATCTGAGTAATTCGAGATATTGATCTGAGTAATTTGAGTGATTGATCTAAGTGGTTGTGAATATTTGAGAATGTTAATCGTATTGTGTGTATCGTAGAGATTAAGGAGATTAAAATTTTATTTGAATGATTCGTGAATGAGTGATAATATTCGAAATATAAATTATAAGAAGATCGACTTGCAGAGTGTCTAATTGATATTTAATGATGATAATTGCTATGAGTAATTACACTCGTGACTTGAGGATGAGTGTCACACCCCAAAACCGGAACGGCGGAAACGTTCTGGGGTGGAGGACGTCATGTCAAGTATCACAACATATGCAGTATAGTAATCAAAGTGCAGCTCGATACAAGGTTGTCTTCACAAAAGCTCTCGAAGTGTACTTGTCTACTGACGACCTGAGAATACAAGTTATGTTGAAAGCGAGTATCAGCATTTTAATGTTGGTGAGTTCATAAGTATTTAATGGCATTGATATAAATACAGGTTTTTCTTCAAAGTAATCTCATAAAAGATGGTGGTTTAGAATTTACAGAGTATTAGAATCCTTTCCAGAGAATCCTATATTTTCTAATAAAAGTAGTCTTCTACCAAGACCCAATTGTTTTATGTTTAAACCAAGGAATATCTCTACTAAAAGCAGTCTTCTACCAATACCGAACTATTTTATGTTTAAGGAGTAATTTCCCCCAAAAGTACTATCATTATCAAAATATAGTTTATATTTTAAAGAATATGTGAGAAGATCACAAGCAAAAGTAATAGGGAAAATAATATTTTTCCTCAGCAGTAACACTGCTGGTTAAAGGTAAATAAAACATAGACTCCAGGTGGTATAGGATGAACCATACGCCTCGCAAAGTCTAAAGGAATGAAGTACATACTCCAGACGATATTTAGGGAACAATATGCCTCGAAGAGTCTAAAAGAATGAAATACAGACTCCAGGAAGTATTATGGGAACAATACGCCTCGGAGAGTCTAAAACAGCCTTTAATCTTATTTAAATTAGTTTAACGGATGAAAAGGTGGCCTAGTATATAACTAGGAAAATATATTTTGATGGTTCCATATATAGAAAATACTGTGATAATACTTATTACCTTAAAGCCATGACTTATAAGGTAAATGTAAAGATACTCGTAACCATACTGATTGACGATCGAATACTTGACAACCTACTGGCGTCGGAATGAATGTGACATTTGTCACCCCTTGGCTTGGTCGGTCGGGAATGTAGCTAGCAGTCAGGATGTGGGAGTGTCTGTCCCGTATAGATCTATACACACAATGCCCGCTCTCCCTCCAGGAGACTCTAGTTACCAACTTGACAACGGTGGATAATAATTATTGAGGATGCTAAGAGAAATGGCTAACTTGAGTTATGATAATAATTTGAGATAAATATAAGATACGAGAAGAGTAATGGAGAAATATTCTGAAAACTAGGAAGAATATTGATTAATTCTAATATCTGAAAAGATGTTAATGATTAAGAGAAGTAATGATTTGTAATTTTTGGGACAATTTTCCCTGGCAATTAAAATTGATTACTACCAAAGAGCTAGATGAAATTGAAATAAGAAAAGAGTTAAAAAGAGTTGAGAAATGATATGAGATTGAGAAGAGACGAGAGGAAATAAGATGAAAATTAGAAGAAATATAAAATAAAATGATATTGACCATGCCATAAGGTTGCATAAGAGTAGATAAAGAAATTGATGTCCCATTGTAGCCATTTAAAGTAAAGAAATTGAGAAGGTTTGGCCATTGCATTGATAATACAAAGATTTTGAAAGTATATTGTTATTATGGGTTATGAGGTTAAATAAGAGAATAATATGATATTGGAGATCTTTAGATGATAATTTAACCGAGAGATTAAGAAAGGATTTCGAGGAAGAAATCTCTTAAAGGGGGGAAGACTTGTAACAACCTAAAATTTAGAAAGATTTGACTATTAGTCAATATTGACCAAAAGGGGCAATTTGGTCATTTATGAGAAAAGGGTGATAATATGAAGTTTTAACTTCATGAAGATTGCTAATACAAGATTAAGTCACTGTAAGTGGTTATACGAGTGAGTTCTAGAGAAAGATTGCATGAAAAATGCAACTTTGGCCATAAGGGTAAAATTCGTATTTTTATGCTTTTAGGCTAACTTATTGACCTAATAGATTAAGATATGAATTGAAAAAAATGTAGAGCATGTTTCCACCTTTGTGTGGATATAAAGATCATCAAAAAACGGATAAGAAACGAAGGAAATATGAGCATTTGAAGATGGGATAAAAATGCCTAAAGGTGGAATGATATCAGCAACGTATTTTGCTAATTGCCAAAACTCACGACGTGAACAAGATAGGGTCACGATGTGACCATGATCATAACATAAATAAATAAGATTTGTGAACATTCTATTCCGAACCCAAACACACCCCCAGGTGCGAAAAACACATACTTAAGCCCTATGGGTCGATTTTTGAAGGGGTAACTTGATTTAAGCTTCAATTTGGTGAACCAAGGTAACAATCACCATCTATAATACATTAGATTTGGATTTTTTGCAAGATTATTCATAATTGTGATGAAACTCTACATTAAGGGTATGAGCTTAATTGATGGTATTGAGTTGGAATTGATGTTATATAGTTTAATTATGATTGTTTCTAGTGATTATGAGTATTATATGAATGATAGATTGTAAACATGATGCTTTATGTGAAATTTGCGTTAATAAGAAAAGGGTTCTTAATGGGTTAAGACAAGTGAAGGTAAATATGATATGTATGATAGTTGAATTGAATGATTAAACCTTCCATGATTGTTGACTGTTTGATTTGCATGGAATTAAAAGCTATAAAGATGTTGGTTTGAATACATTGATAGAGTTAATGAGTATGATTATAGGTTAAACCATGTAAATGGTTTAAGAATTAATGATTTTGGAATTTGATCAAATAGCAAATCAAGTAAGGACCTTTGGCAAAGAGGAGAAATTATTGGAGTATCATCCTCATAAACCCTAGTCAAGGTGAGTTATTTCTCTCACTTTTCCGTATGATTATTATATGTTTAAATTTATATATATGTGAATTTGAGGCACTAAGTGCTTGCCATCAAATGATGAGTTAATAATAGAGCATTAATATACATAGATATCATGTATTTTAGCAGGTATGTATATGATTGGCATATATGTATGAGATATGCATATAAACATGTAGCAGAGCATGTGATGAGCATACTTCCTTCTGGATTTATGATGATATATGAGTTTTTATTTTCTTTGGGATTGATGACGAGATATGAGTATTTTTCTTTCGGGATTGATGATGAGATATAAGTGTATTTCATTCGGGATAGATGACAAGATATGAGTATCTTTCCTTCGATATTGATGATGATATATGAGTATTTTTCCTTCAGGATTGATGATGAGATATAAGTATCTTTCCTTTGGGGTTGATGATGAGATATGAGTATCTTTCCTTTGGGATTGATGATGAGATATGAGTATCTTTCCTTCGAGATAGATGATGAGATATGAGTATGCTTCCTTCGGGAACAATATTAAAATATGTATATACTCCCTTCGGGGATAAAATTGGGAAATGAGTATAACATTAAAGTTATTAGTGAAATCTTTAATTATATAAATAAGTATGGCGTTTATGTAAGTATACGTATTAAAGATATATAAGTATACGTACTAAAGATAGATAAAAATGTCAAAATAAATGATTAGACCAATGAGGGTATTTTGGTCTATTTGTGTAATGGTCAAATCGATGAGAGTTTTTGATATTGATAAAAGATTGATGTAATCTTACAGTATAAATAAGTTTTTAATGGGAAGGACTTAATGCAGTGAGAGTGGGATAGGATGAGTGAGGGTAAATCAGGAAATTAAGGAAGTTGCTGAATTTCCTGTATTCACGACGTGAGACAGATAAGTCACAACGTGAGAAAGTACAATATCATTTTCTTTTGTAATAAAAAGTTTTAGCAACGAATCAGGAATGACATACAACATAGAATACAAGATTAAATAAAGATGAGATATATAGAGTATATGAGATGGATTATGAGATGAAATTATACATATATATGAAGCAAATAAGATCGAGAAAGGATATATAGAGTGAGTGAGACATAACGTAAATGGGATATAATAAAGTACATTATTTTGGTACAGGTGAAATTAAATAGAGTATGAGGGATAGAATAGAGAGGAGAAAAGGTCAAAGACAAATTTAAGATATGTGCATAATATGTGATGAGTTTGACGAGTAACTATGACGGGAAGTAAGAATTATGAGACACAAAGTAATAAAAGATAGGAGAATAACTCACCAGACCTAGTGTCTGATGTAGTAGGAATTTATGTGTTTTTGTAGGTAAAAGTAATAGCAGCCGTGGTACTGGAAGAGAATATAGGAGCATAAAAATCAAGATTTAGATTGTAGGATGTTATGTTGTATTCTTAATTTTATATAAATAGTTAAAATTTATATTGTGTTTATTTGATTTAACCTACGATATACAAGTTTTAAATTTTGAGCATATTTTTCACATTAATAAATAAAATCTTGATAATTCTTATAGATTAGATGCTTTAGATTGAGGGTGTCACAAGTTGGTATCAGAGCTAAGTTTAAGTGAATTTGGTTTGGTGTATCCATTCCTAGTCTTAAACCATAGAATATAGATGAGGAACAAATATTATGAGTTGGTATTTGATAAACCATACTAATATATCACGATACACGGTTGAAGAAAATGTGAAGATAAAGATCCTGAAGAGTATGAGTATAAGATAATAACAAACCTTAAGGGTTTGAGTAAAAATAATAATAAATAAATAAATAAAAGATGTAAACTAATATAAATTAAAACTTGATAATGATGATTTTGTTTGAGAACATGAGATCTATATGATAGATCTATAAGATGTGATTGAGTTTATGGATGTAGATGATGATTGTGGTTTGAGATCCAAGAGACGACGAAACCTAAGCACATGAGATTCTATCTATTGTGATCGTTATAAGGCATGTGGATTGGCTATCGAGTGATAACGAAGCCTAATACCAATATCAGATTTAATATGATTGAGTTGAATAATAGATTTGAGTGATTGATCTGGTTAATTTGAGAAATTTAAATCAAGTAAGTGAAATTAGTTTGGGCAATTGATCTAATTGACCTAAATAATTGATCTGAGTCATTGATTCGATTCATTGAGTCGAGTGATTGATTTTGATCTAAGTAATTTATGAGCATTTGAGTAGATTAAAAATGATAGGATTTTATACCCTGAGAATATTTGATTTAGCCTTATTTCTTGTTCCTTGTTTGGTTTTGGGCTTGGAGTGGAATCGATTATTCGATTGTCTATCATATCACATGTTATGTGCGATTATAATTAGAAATTACATAAATTAATCAAAGTAACTGATCCAAGTGATTGATGTGAATGATTGGGATTAACTTTGGTAATTGATAAAGATGAGAGTGAATGATCTGAGTAATTAATTTTGATCAGAGTGATTGACATTGAGAAGATTAATTGACATGATTAAATAATATTAATCCGAGCAATTTTAGTAATTGATTTGAAGGAGTAATATTGATTTAAGTGATTGACTCGATTGATCTGAGTAAATTGACTAACAAATCAACAATCTGAGTAATTCGAGAAATTTACTTGATAAATTGATCTGAGTAATTTGAGTGATTGATCTAACTGGTTGTGAATATTTGAGTAAGTTAATCATATTGTGTGTATCGTAGATACTAAGGAGATTAAAAATTTATTTGAATGATTCGTGAATGAGTGATAATATTCGAAATATAAATTATAATAAGATCGACTTGCAGAGTGTATAATTGATATTTAATGATGATAATTGCTATGAGTAATTACACTCGTGACTTGAGGATGAGTTGTAAGTCGAGTGCCAAATAATTATTGAGGATGCTAAGAGAAATGGCTAACTTGAGTTATGATAATAATTTGAGATATATATAAGATACGAAAAGAGTAATAGAGAAATATTTTGAAAACTAGGAAGAATATTGATTAATTCTAATATCTGAAAAGATGTTAATGATTAAGAGAAGCAATGATTTGTAATTTTCGGGACAATTTTCCCTGGCAATTAAAATTGATTACTACCAAAGAGCTAGATGAAATTGAAATAAGAAAAGAGTTGAAAAGAGTTGAGAAATGATATGAGATTTAGAAGAGACAAGAGGAAATAAGATGAAAATTAGAGGAAATATAAAATAAAATGATATTGACCATGCCATAAGGTTGCATAAGAGTAAATAAAGAAATTGATGCCCATTGCACCCATTTAAAGTAATGAAATTGAGAACGTTTGGCCATTGCAATGATAATGCAAAGAATTTGAAAGTATATTGTTATTATGGGTTATGAGGTTAAATAAGAGAATAATATGATATTGGAGATCTTTAGTTGATAATTTAACCGAGAGAATAAGAAAGGATTTCGAGGACGAAATCTCTTAAAGGGCGGAAGACTTGTAACAACCCAAAATTTAGAAAGATTTAACTATTAGTTAATATTGACCAAAATGGGCATTTTGGTCATTTATGAGAAAAGGGTGATAATATGAATTTTTAACTTCGTGAAGATTGCTAATACAATATTAAGTCACTGTAAGTAGTTATATGAGTGAGTTCTAAGAAAGAAAGCATGAAAAATGCAACTTTGGCAATAAGGGTAAAATTTGTATTTTTATGCTTTTAGGCTAACTTCTAGGGATGAGCAGCAGAACTGGGTATCCACTTTCGGAACCGGAACCGCCTTAGAACCGCCGGTTCCGAAATCGGAACCGCCTTAAGTGGTTCCGATTCCGGTTTTCATTTTTACGGAACCGTTACCCGCCGGGTACCCGCTGGAATCGGTATATATATATATATATATATATATATATATATATATATATATATATATATATATATATATATATATATATACACGTTATACACTAGAATGCTCCTGAATAACATCATTTAAAATTCAAGAATTTTAAATAATTTTTTTAAACGTTTAAATGTCCATATATAATTTTCACTTTGAAATTAAATTGTTCGATTTTAAAATGAATTTATAGAAAATAGACAAGAGTTACTATTAGTTTCAAGTTAAATTCTAACTCATAGAAATATTTGTTTATTTATGGACTTCATATCTTTGAATTCCAACTCATAGATATAGTTTTAAATGTTTTAAAAATTCAACAAATTTAACGAATCGGGTATCCGCTAGTGGAATCGCTACCCGCCGGTTCCGGTTTTGGTTCCAACTTTTTAGTAACCGTAGGTTCCGGTTCCGGTTCCGATTCCAGACAATTAAGGCGGGTACCCGCCTATACTCATCCCTACTAACTTCTTGACCTAATAGATTAAGATCTGAATTAAGTCAGTAAGATATGAATTGGAAAACAAGTAGAGCATGGTTCCACCTTCGCATGGATATAAAGATCATCAAAAACGGATAAGAAACGAAGGAGATATGAGCGTTTGAACATGGGAAAAAATGCCTAAAGCTGGAATGATATTAGGAACGTATTTTGCTGATTGCCAGAACTCATGACATGAAAAAGATAGGGTGACGACGTGAGCATGATCAGAACATAAATAAATAAGATCTGTGAACATTCTATTCCGAACCCAAACACACCCCTAGGTGCGAAAAACACATACTTAAGCCCTATGGGTCGATTTTTGAAGGGGTAACTTGATTTAAGCTTCAATTTGATGAATCAAGGTAAGAATCACCATCTCTAATACATTAGATTTGGATTTTTGGCAAGATTCTTCATAATTGTGATGAAACCCTAGATTAAGGGTATGATTTTAATTAATGGTATTGAGTTGGAATTGATGTTATATTGTTTAATTAAGATTGTTTCTAGTGATTATGAGTATTATATAAATGATAGATTGTAAACATGATGCTTTATGTGAAATTTGTGTTAATAAGAAAAGGAGTCTTAATGGGTTAAGAAAAGTGAAGATAAATATGATATGTATGAAAGTTGAATTGAATGAGTAAACCTTCTATGAATGTCAACTGCTTGATTTACATGGAATTAAAAGCTATAAAGATGTGACAACCCATTATTTTCTACCTTGTAAAAGTCAATGAAAGTCAACTCAAGTCAACCAGATCAAATTAAAGTCAAACTTATTGATTTGTTAGTTTAATAAAGTTAAATTAATATATTTGATACATATAAACACTTGGTAAAAGTCTTGGTGAAGTTAGAAGTTAAAACATACAAGGAACCGAGGAATATCGCATAAGGAGATTCCCACCGAAAACCTTCTTTCTTCTCTCAACCGAAAACTTCGCATAGGCCTTTCCCTCGGACCGAAAGCTCGCACCGTAAACGGTTTACGACCGAGAAGACTCGGACCACAAACGTGCAAGTCTGGTTCTATCAGCTTTATCTCCTCGGGAAGGGTTCTTATTTTCTCGGTTTGAGTTCCCAGTCGAAAACCTATGCCTCGGTTTGTGTTCTCGGCCGAGAACCCCTAAACCGACATGCTTTATACTTCCATATATATATATATATATATATATATATATATATATATATATATATATATATACATATAACCGAAAATGAAGCTCATTCTTACACTTATCAGCCAAAATCAGAACCTTTTATCTCAAGATCTTCAACTGAAAACACAAACCAGAAGATGATCCTGTAGTTCCAATAGAAGAACCAGAACCAGAAGATGGCTCGACGCAGAACCAGAAGATTATCCTATAGTTCCAAGGGAATGGAGGTTGGCTCGACACAGAACCAGAAGATGATCCTGTAGTTCCAATAGAAGAATATTTTCCAGAAGATTCTGACTCAGAATCAGAAGCCTATAACCCACCTCAAGTTGCCCAAAATCCCAATACTCGGCAAAATTTTGATGGTCCGACACCTCGGTGGGTAGTGAACTTAGATAGGTGGAGTCATGAGCAGGTTCAAGACCGTCCTTATAATGGAGATCGAAGATTCTACAACCTTGATGAAGGAGGCTCAGCAGACATAGCCCTTCCAGTGTAAGTTCGTCGAGTTGCGTGTAACGATGAACAAGGAAGAGATGCCATTGACCGAGTCATGCAGGTTAATTCTACCACTAGAGTCAACACATCTCGTATTCACCACCTAATTGAAAACCATGAGACAACCAGGAATCTTACCTAAGCCTTGCAAAGGGTACTGGCTACAAGCCGAACCGAAGTTAGATAACTTCGAGAACGCCAAGCGACACTAGAAAGGCGTATGTTCACAACAGAACGCCAGTTGGCTAAATCCAAGGCTGAAACTAGTAGGAATCCCAACAACACTCCTCGCGATGAGAGCATACTCTACTCACTCTTTTGAATATAGTTTTAAGTCTATGTATATACACTAGTGATGTTCTCATGTATAATAGTATGACCTCGAAATTTCACTTTTCGATAGGTTGGTATGCTGTCAAAGTTTTCCATTTAGTTTGTATATTGTAGACCTATTACAAGGTCAAATTTTCCAAACTCTATGTATCTAATATACCAATGAAATTTACAGGCATCTTATTTCCTTCGAAAAATCACTATCCAATTTCACATTATCGCTTTACAAGTTATTCCTTGTGGTAGACTTCTATATAAACTTCTTTCATATTACTTTTTGGACTAATGTAATTAGTTCAAAGACATTTGATTTATTATCGCTGTTGGTGTCTTACTACCTTTCCATTTTTATTTTTTGAAGCAAAAGATGCCTCCATGAAAGAATCTGAGACATGTCAATGTGAATTAAGCACCGACACCACCTCCGCCACCACCTCCACAGTTTGACGCTGCTATGTTTCAGGCAGCAGTCACTACAGCTGTGGCAGCTGCTATGTCACATATAATATAATTGGGGCCAACGGATGTGGGAGCGGTGCTCATCCCTCCAATCATGGTGAAAGTCTTAGACACCCACGGGAGTTTACTTATAAGGACTTCACAAACGGAAAACCTAGAACCTTTAATGGAACTGGGGGAGTCATGGCTCTAACTCAATGGATTGAGAAAACTGAAGTTGTCTTTGAAATATACTCGTGCCCTGAAGGGAGCAAGGTAAAATTTGTTGCCTGCACCTTTTCTGACCGAGCTCTCTCATTGTGGAACGGTCATGTTAAGTCACTGACTCTTACAGCGTCTAACTCAATGGGCTAGGAGAATCTAAAATCGACAATGATGCTAGAGTACTGCCCGAGGGGTGAAGTACAAAAGCTCGAGCAAGAGCTTTAGGGCCTTACCATGAAAGGTATAGACATAGCAACTTACACCAATAGGTTCAGTGATCTAGCGATCCTATGTCCTGGAATGGTTGCTCTGGAGAGCAAGAAAATAGGAAGGTATATCTGGGGACTATCACCTCAGATCCAAGGGAGCGTGCTAGCTTCAAAGCATGTTACCTTCAATAGTGCCAAACAATTGGCACGTTCTCTAGTAGATCATGGAGTCTGTTAGGGCTTCATGATTGTTACTCCAGAACAACCCAAAACAAACAACAATAACAACAACAACAACAACAACAACAAGAAAAATCCGTGGAACAAAAGGAAGGGTCAATATTACTAAGAGCCTTCTAAGAAACAACAGATAGTGGCAGTTCATGCTGCTACCACTCCTGCTGCTGTGCACCAACAAAGCAGTATGCTGGTAAAATACCGAAGTGCAAAAAGTGTAATTTCCATCACAATGGAAATTGCCGTGAAATGCAATGTAGGAATTGCAACAGAAAAGGGCACACTGCCCAATTTTGTTGGTCACCTCCACAATTGATCGCTCAAGTTCCTGGCGCTGAAGTAAGTCGGGCATTTTATGAATGAGGTGACACTGGACACTTCAAAAAAGGATTGTCCAAAGGCAAGGAATGTCGGTGGAGTAGGAAGAATACTAGTTATTGGTCACGAGGAAGTCGTGGCAGACCCTATGGTGGTCACGGGTACGTTTCTTCTCAATAATTCATACGCGTGCATTCTATTTGATAGTGGTGCAGAGAAAAGCTTTGTGAGCCATAAATTCGAACACCTACTTAAACAAAATTCTCAACCACTAAAAGATACCTTCATTGTAGAAATGGCCAACGGTAAAACCAAGTGCACTAACGATATATACATAGGATGTACCCTTACTCTAAATAACTTTTCCTTCCCAATCGAACTCATATCGGTATCCATAAAAAGTTTCGACGTCATCACTGGTATGGATTGGTTAATTCCTAATCGTGCCGACATCCTATGTTACGAGAAAGCTATTTGCCTTACCTACCAAGTAATGAGACCCTTATCGTTTACTGCAACAAATTTGGCGCGAACCTACAGATCATTTCCTGTACCAAGGCACAAAAGTATATTTGCAAGGAGTACTGTGCTTTTCTAGCTCACGTGGTAGACAAGAAACAAGAAGTGAAGGACTTCGAGAGCATTCCCGAAGTCTGTAATTTCCCCAACATTTTCCCTGGTGATCTTTTAGGAGTTCTGCCTGAAAGATAAGTCGAATTCATAATCGACTTAATACCGGGAACTACCCCTGTAGCTAAGTCTCCATATCGCCTTGCACCATCTGAAATGCAGGAACTGTCCAGCCAATTGAATACACTTCTCAGCAAGGGCTTCATAAGACCAAGCTTTTCACCTTGGGGAGCACCGGTCTTATTCGTAAAAAAGAAGGATGGATCGTTTCCCATGTATATAGACTACAGGGAATTGAATAAACTCACCATCAAAAACCGATACCCTTTGCCTCAAATCGATGACTTTTTTGATCAATTTCAAGGGGAAATTTTCTTCTCCAAGATTGACCTGAGATCAGGATACAATCAGCTGCGAGTCCAGGAGGCTGATATTCCAAAGACTGCTTTTAGAACTCGCTACGGTCACTATGAGTTCGTAGTGATGCCCTTTGGTCTAACGAATGCACCTGCAGTATTCATGGACCTGATGAATCGTGTGTGTCGACCTTACTTAGACAAGTTCATTATCGTTTTCATTGACGATATACTAGTCTATTCACGAACTAAGGAAGAACACAACCAAAACTTACGACAAGTCTTGGAAACTTTAAGGGCAGAGAAATTGTATGCAAAGTTCTAAAAATGTCAATTTTGGATTCGAAGGGTGGAATTCCTAGGTCATGTAGTCAGCAAGGAAGGGATACATGTTGATCCTTCCAAGATCAAAGCTATCGAAAGTTCGGCGACCCCACAAACCCCAACAGAGATTCGTCCGTTTCTAGATCTCGCTAGCTACCACAGGAAATTCATTTAAAATTTTTCCTGCAAGATCGCAAAGCCACTCACCATCTTGACCCAGAAAGGTGTAATCTTCAGCTGGGAGGAGAAACAAGAAACTACTTTCCAGACTCTAAAGCAAGCCCTTTGCAGCGCACCGATCTTGTCCCTCCCAGAAGGGACGGAATATTTCGTAATTTACTGCGATGTGTCCAAGCAAGGGTTAGGCTGTGTTCTTATGCAGCGAGGAAAGGTTATATCATATGCCTCAAGACAGCTTAAGAATCACGAGGTCAACTATACCACACACGATCTCGAACTGGGAGAAATAGTTTTCGCTCTGAAGATCTGGATGCATTACCTGTATGGTACAAAATGCACAATCTTTACTTATCACAAAAGTCTCCAACACATCTTTGATCAGAAAGAATTGAATATGAGACAACGATGTTGGGTGGAGCTACAAAACAATTACGAATGTGAAATTCGTTATCATCCTGGTAAAGCCAATGTAGTAGCTGATGTCCTTAGCAGAAAAGAATACTCGGGACGTCGAGTAAAGTCGTTGACCATGACTATCCATTCACACCTATCCACACATATCAAAGAGGCTCAACTTGAGGCCTTGAAACCCAAAAATGTGGCTGGTGAATCTTTAATACAAGAACTTAGAAATCAAAGGTAATAAAGCCTGATATCTCATGAACCGGATCTGGACACCAAAGTTCGGTGGTTACAGAAAGGTTGTCATGAATGAAGCGCACAAGACATGATACTCCGTTTACCCGGGTTCAGACAAGATGTATCTGGACCTTAAGAAAATTTTTTGTTGGCCAAACATGAAAGCTGAGATTGCTACCTTTGTGGGCAAGTGTCTTAGTTGTGCCAAAGTCAAGGTAGAATATCTAAAGCCTTCGGGTCTACTCCAGCAGCTAGAAATTCCCGAATGGAAGTTTGAGCGGATTACAATGAATTTCATAACCAAGTTACCTAGGACAACGGGTGGTCATGATACCATTTGGGTAATCGTCGACAGATTAACCAGATCCGTACACTTCCTGCAAATAAAAGAAACTGATAAAATGGAGAATTTAACAAGGATGTACATTAAGGAGATAGTGCGATTGCATGGTATGCCAATATCTATTATCTCTGACCGTGATAGTAGATTTACCTTGTGGTTTTCGCAATCACTGCAAATGTCCTTGGGAACAAATCTTAACATGAGTACAACGCACCATCCTCAAACTGATAGGCAAAGCAAGAGAACCATACAAACGCTGGAAGAGATGTTAAGAGCTTGTGTGATAGATTTTGGTTAAGCTTGGGATACCCATTACCACTAGTCGAATTCTCCTACAACAATCGTTATCACACTAGTATCAAAGTTGCACCCTTTAAATATCTCTATGGTCGTAAGTGCACATCTCCTCTGTGTTGGGCTGAAGCGGGTGATACGCAACATGCAAAGAACCAAATACCTGATAGTACTTTAACCGGTGCCGAGATCATTCGTGAGACCACAGAAAATATTGTCTAAATTCGGGAACGATTGAAAGCTTCCAGAGACAGACAGAAAAGCTACGCGGACAAGAGAAGAAATCCCTTGGAATTCCAGGTTGGTGACCGCGTCATGTTAAAGGTCTCACCATGGAAGGGCATGATATGCTTTGGAAAGAATGGAAAATTAAACCCAAGGTACATCGGACAATTCGAGATTCTTGCTAGAATCGGTCCAGTAGCTTTCAAACTCAAACTACCTCAAGAACTCTATAACATACACCCTACCTTCCATGTGTCTAACCTAAAGAAATGCTTATCTGATGAGACTATTGTGATCCTACTTGATAAAATCGAGATAAATGAGAGCCTCAACTTCGTGGAAGAACCAATATAAATCCTAGATATGGAAGTAAAGAGAACGAAGCAAAGTGGTACCCCGATAGTGAAGGTTCGTTGGAACACAAAGCGGGGAACTGGATTCACTTGAGAGCGGGAGGATCAAATGAAACAAAAGTATCCACATCTTTTTCCCTAGTCTTTCTATATCTCTATAGTCTTAATTTCGGAACGAAATTCCTTTTAACGGGGGGATAATGTGACAACCCGTTATTTTCTACCTTGTAAAAGTCAACTCAAGTCAAACATATCAAATTAAAGTCAAACTTATTGATTTGTTAGTTTAATAAAGTTCAATTAATATATTTGATACATATAAACACTTGGTAAAAGCGTTGGTGAAGTTAGAAGTTAAAACATACAAGGAACCGAGGAATCTCGCATAAGGAGATTCCCACCGAAAACCTTTTTTCTTCTCTCAACCGAAAACTTCACATAGGCCTTTCCCTCAGACCGAAAGCTCGCACAGCAAACGGTTTACGTCCAAGAACCATCGGACCGCAAACGTGCGAGACTGGTTCTAGAAGCTTTATCTCCTCGGGAAGGGTTCTTATTTCCTAGGTTTGAGTTCCCAGCCAAAAACCTATGCCTCGGTTTGTGTTCTCGGCCGAGAACCCCTAAACCTACATGCTTTATACCTCTATATATATATATATATATATATATATATATATATATATATATATACACACACATACAACCGAAAATGAAGCTCATTCTTACACTTATCAGCCGAAATCACAACCTTTTCTCTCAAGATCTTCAACCGAAAACCTCCCCTCTCATCTCAAGAACATGCAAAATCACTCCTCTCTCATGAATTACATGCGAAAATCACTTGATTGTTTTTAGAATCTTGAAAGTATCATTCCTTGATCTTGTTTTCATTTCAAAAACACCTTCCAATCATCATATATTTGACCGAAAACACCAAATTATACTAGTTTTTCACCAAGAACACGAAGAACACGAAAAACACCCAAACGCTATTCTAAGTATTATTGTAAGTCTTCTTACAATAATTAAGTGTTGTTTAACACTTTAAACTTCATTAGATTATCTAATTTATATTTAGTATAATGTATATATAAATTAGGATTCGGTTTATATCGCGGGTTCTAGCTTGTGAAATTAACGCGACTACACCGTATCATCAACCGGAAACTCACAAAGGTGAGTCCATACCCCTGAATTTTTACTATTGTTCACTATTTTAAGGGGGAATACAACTCTAACACAGTAATATTGTGTTTAAATTAAATGGTTTCTAAATATTTCTAAAATGACATCAAGTCACCAAAACACTTTTATATATTGTCAAACCTCTTTTAAATGTTTTATAAATTCTTTTAACTTATATTTTGCCAGTGTCATATTTATATATGAATATTTATATAAATAATATTTAAAGGGCTTAGGATTAATAATTCACTTTATTTCATTTTCCTTGTTTCGATGTGGGCTTAGGGTAAAATTATTTGTCCGGAGGTCTTTTCAATTTTAATTATATATATTGTGTATATATATATATATATATATATATATATATATATATATATATATATATATATATATATATATATATATATATATATTAATATAAAAGTTACTTCAATCAGTTTCATTACCCTTTATAACATGCCAAGCAAAGGGGTACATTCATGAATAATCATACTCAACAGAACGTACATATAAATTATAATATGTATAATTTATGATACAAGAACTCTATTTTACTAGTCAAGTATACAAGGTTACACTATTTTACTAAGACAAGGATATAATTCAAAGCTAAACACATATGTATAATTTACTCTACATTTCAAGTATACTAAACAAGGAACATACTATCGGTCATTTATTTCAGAATGAATGGGATTTCATTATTATACACGTAAGCGTCAAGATGGTTTTTGTGAGACAATGTTCACTCGCTTATTTATTCAGTTAATTAAGCAAACAATATTAAAGTCCTGATGATTATAACCAGAATCTCCTAGCAGAGAACGAGACAAATGTATATAGATCTATAATGGGATTGACTATCCCGCACTCAAACTGCTAGCTACAGTTAGGCAGAAATGTCATATGAGTGACAAATGTCGTTACAGTTCCAGCGCCTTCAAAATTTCATATCAGGATTTTAGTCTTAGTATGGTTATAATAACTCACAAAAAGATATTAACTATACGATTATTGTATAAACAACTAAACAAGAGTGCAATTTCAAAGAACTGGTTTTACAATGATATGACTTATAGTATTACATTACAAACTTACAGTTCAACTGGTGGAGCCAGGCACACTCACATGTATAGATTTTACAAAGAAATACAAATACAGAACACCACTTTACAAAATAGAGAAACATACAATACAGAAAACATTCTTTTTATAGTGAATTAAAAATATGTTACGCTATTACATAGCACAACAATACTTAGACAGGACGGTTTTTTTGGGATTAAAACTATTTTTCAGTTACATTAGAAAATATTGGATTTTCCGGAACAGTAAACATATTCTCTATTTCAAGGAACAGAAAACAAGCTCTTAAACATAAATACTTATGCACTCACTCAACTTAAATGTTGAT
The DNA here is from genome assembly GCF_002870075.4 of Lactuca sativa. Classification (NCBI taxonomy): domain Eukaryota; kingdom Viridiplantae; phylum Streptophyta; class Magnoliopsida; order Asterales; family Asteraceae; genus Lactuca; species Lactuca sativa. The sequence goes on from NC_056625.2 coordinate 45,084,814, forward strand.
ACTCTCTTTTTCAAAATACTTGTATTCTCATGGAACCGGTAGACAGGTACATTCCTAAGATTTTGAGAAGACGGAGCAGTATAGAGTTGCGTATTTTGGTTTTTCTTATATCTATTTTGGTGTCAATATTCAATGATTGAACACACATGTAAAACTATTATTTCTTTAATGCAATGGTTGTTGTACTTTGATTACTATAAAGCATGTGTTGTAATACTTAAACATGAAGTCAACCACCCCCAGACGCTTCTGTCGTTCGGGTTTGGGGGTGTGACAGATTGGTATCAGAGCATTGTTTATAGTGAACTCAGTATATCAATTCATAAAAGATACACAGTTATAAATGCATTGGGGCTAAAGAGCTCTGACTACGAGTATACTTTTAAAATATAAGTATTATATAAGAAGTATACTAACACTCATACATACAAGAACAACATCACAGTGAGTAACAACATAAAAGTATTTGGATGTTGGACACTGCAGTTAAACCTGGACAGTTATGTAATCATATATGGGATAAATATAGCCTGGTCGACTATATTTATTTGAGATACGATCAACATGTGTTTACACTACTAGAAAAACAGCCTTTTACGACGCTCATTGCGCGTCGTAAAACGCTCAGACGACGCGCAAATGCGCGTCAAGGAAGGCCCTGTCATAAAGAGAGACGACGCGCATTTGTGCGTCGTCTATAGACGACGCGCATTTACGACGCGCATTTATGACGCGCATTTACGACACGCGGTTATGACACGCAATGCGTATCAAGGAAGGCCCTGTCATAAAGGAAGACGACACGCATTTGCGTGTCGTAATCTTACGACGCGCGTGTTTATGACACGCAATGCGTATCAAGGAAGTCCTTGTCAAGAAAGGCCATGTCATAAATAAAGACGACACACATTTTTGCGTATCATTATTTTATTTTATTTTTTTAATTATTTGTAGATATACTAGTTTTCAAATTAAATTTGCATTTTCATAATAAAAAATAAAATACCATATACAAAAAATACAATACATTGCACAAAATTTAATGTCATACAAATAATCCTTCCAATAGTAGACAAATGTAACATTTCATGGAAAGATAAAACAAATCAATAGTTGTAACAAAAATTTACAAACTAATTAGATACAAGAAATATCAAAAAAATACCCTCAAATGCTTTTCTAGGTCCAATCTCCATGTCAGCTCTTCAACTCACTTCTCCATCTTCAACTCACTTCTCTATTTTGTTCTTAGGTTCTGTAAGGGCTCCAGCATCTCTTGCAGTTTCAAAGGCAGAAAGAAGAACAGAACGTGATATTATTTTGCCATTGGAAAGCTATGTTAACTTTTTTTTTTAAAATTTAGAAAAAGAATCTGCTTCTCTAAGATATTATCCAACAACAATGCTAAAACGTGTTTAAAAGTTAAATGCAAAAAAAGAGAACCTGTTCTATGACAATTCCATTAACAGGCCTAGAAAGAATTGCACGTGACTTTATACCCCTTTCAGATTGTGGAGCTTTTTCAGACTCAACTCCATCCTACAAAATACAACATCAATCAAGAAAAATATATAAGTAAACATGCAAAACCACAAAACTTACAATAAAACATAATATTATAGCTATTAACGATATATAAACCACACCTTTTGCCTCGACACTGTTGTTGCAAGCTTAGAAGATTTCACTTGCTGCAAGGTAACCTCCACAACTTTACTCCCACACACAAAATTCGGGTGTGATGTGTTTATGTAATCCATCTACCCAAAAAAGCAATATTTTCAGCCATGTCACGATAAAAATAAAAAATAGAGATAATGATACGTACCTCCATTTCAACTATGTGCCCAATCATGGTTTCAGAAGGCTGAAGACCATCACTTAAAAAATTCTGATGTCATCATCAGTCAAGTCCTCACAAGGGTTAACTTCCTACAACAGTAACTCGATTGATTAAATATATTTATTGCAAACTAAGGGATTTGGGCGTTAAATATTAATAGGTGAAAATGTGTATTCTTAACCTAATGACAGTTGGAAAAGTCATAAAAAGAAGCGTCTGTCAATCGAGTTTGCAATAAATTTATTGCAAACTAGGGGATTTAGGTTAAGAATCACTTGTGCAGATGTCTTTTCTGTTCTAACTATCTCCAGTAGTGGCATCACATGAGCTGGATTGTAATCATTTCATTTAATAAAAAAAAAATATTAGTTGAAAATGTTAAATAATCTTAAGATAAAGATGTGGATTATTTTGTTTAACCTGAAGAAATTTGCCCCGATAACTCGATCTTGAGATTTGATTTTTTATCCAATTAAATTGAGGTCAATGGTGGATGTGTTGGTTGCTAAAATGCATTGAGGAGGAAAAATGTTTTCAATTTCACTGAAGATTTTTTTGCTTCAATGGAATGTTCTCAATTACATCCTGCATTCACAAATAGATGATAAGAAACAGGGATAACAATGAAACAGTAGATCTAACTATTAACATAGCAGAATGGAATAAAAAAAACTTGGATTCAAAGATAATGGTTCATTCTTTCGAGAGGAATGAAACTCTCCAGAAATCAAAAAGATAACTACAATATTCTCTGCCCTTGACAGCCAGGGAACAAAAGGGTTAAATACTCACAGACAGGTAGTGATCCCCAAAAGGCCTGTCTGGACACAGATAGTGCTAACACCACAAAAGGACAACTAAAGTGTGCATAACAATAAAAAAGTAAAAAAGACTAAACTGCCCCTCTGTGATTCTCATGGATTATGTTCCTGTGAATTGGGCTGCCCCTTGGCGTGCTTTGTTTCTCTTCCTTTGGTAAACCAACATTTGTTTGGGCTCATCAATAGAGTTGTCAAATTATGTGTTCATATTTTATGTTTTTATTAATTTAGCCACTTGACTATTTTCTCTAGTGATTAAACTATTAGGACATAAAACAAATAGTATTGATTTTTTTTAAAAGATCATACCTCTATAACCATATCTACATCTTTGAATTGTGAGTAATCCAATACCCCACTAACTAATGAGCTTGTGCTAACTTCTTCCTTGCTACCAATCCATTAATATTTCCTGAAAAAGTCATAATATATAACTAATAAGTCACATAATAAATTGGCTACAAAATTGTCATGTAACCTAACAGCACAAAAATAAAAGAAGCCATGTTAAAGAGATGAACTTTCATTCTATTTCTAGTTTTTCTACCAAAATCACTCAATGAAATCAGTGCCTACCATCAGGATCTGCATTTCCAGCGATTTGAAGCCTAATGTATGACATTATCCAACAGCAATGAAGCAAGCCCCACAACAGCAACTGCAGCCCCCACTGCAATAACCACAGAAAACAAATTTGTTGTCTGTGAGATTCTGAATGACAGTAAATTACTATTTTACCCTTTTGAAATACATAGCTACTAAAAACATACCAGAAACAACCATCAGAGATAAGTTAAGAAGCCTGTTATAATGTTTTCGAGTTTTCCCAGCTTCAGTTTCAGGGATGCTCAAATGAGGATGCTCTGCAGCTCTCATAATTCTTCCAAATATATTATTGAAATCTCCCAATTTTGTGCTTATAGGTATAGGAGCCTCTATTCCCATATCCTGACTAACCTATAAACAAATAGTCATTTTATTCATATGAGTAAGGGTAAACAGGTCATTTACTCTCTCCTTCAGACAATATATTCGATCCAAAAAACAAGTTAGTCTCTGTTTCTCACCGACATCATTTATCCATATGAGTGTTTCTTTTTGACTTGATACAAAAAGAAAGACTCAACGAGAATAAATGACTATTTTACCCTTATAGTGTTTCTTGTCTTGCACAACAAAATAGGCAATAATGTTTCTTTAAACCTTATGTGTGTGCTGAAAGAAATATTTGCATCTATCAATTCAATAAAAAACTAGAACTGCATCTATCAACATTTCAACATATTATACGACCTAATGCACTAAGCGACAGAAAGCCAACTAGATGGCAGCAAAGGAATGGAATGAGTTGTGATCATATTTGGTTGGTCTGTAGCAATGGAATGAATCATTCCATTCCTTCCCAAACTCTAGTACTTATTAGCAATCATACCAAGCGACAGAAAGCCAACTAGATGGCAGCAAGTCACAACTTCTTAGACTTTTCATTTCAGGGAAGCGTTGTGCAAGATCAAGTATCTGTTGCAACAAGAAAACAGAACTAAACTAATTATCCAATGATTTATAAATAAATAATAAAACCCACTTTCTTTGTTTTTTTTAAAGCTAACCTTATCACACAAAGGTTCCCAAAGGCTAACTATGTTCCATGTACTCAAATATCAAGCAACTTTGAGTGGTGGCAGAATCACTATCATCACTAGAAAAGTCTTCTTGAACTACATTGTTCTCATCATTCATTGAAAAATGATCCATTCGGTGAAGAATGTCATTCTTTGGGTGATGATTATTACTCTTCTCCCTTAGATAATGTAAAGAACCCTTTTCCTGTTCATAATCACTGCTCCCATCACTACTTGAATCCGTAAATGAGTTATCATCAATATCCTCAGTTAGTTGCCTGTAAAGCAACAGAATAACTAGATTATTTAAATTTCATAAAGAAGCATAATAGATGCTACTAGTTGAAAAGGAGCCTGACATAACCCTAAACAAGAAAGAGGAAGAAAGGAAGATATTTACTGTTCCAGTACCTGGAATTTATTGAAGACTTCAAATGGTCTACATATATTTGAATTCCAGATAAATAAGGCACATAATATTGGATCACACAATTAGCTTCATTCAATATTAAAGGAACTCCAACACCATAAGCACTCCACTCCTTGAAAGATTCCCACAAATCACCAAGAACAAAGTATGGTTGATATTCCACATCACTTGTCCTCCATCCTCTCATAGTTCTCTGCTGGCATAAAGTTCAAGTAAAATCATTATTTAGATCAAATACACAACTACAATACCCCTGTTTATACATGATTACTGAACATTAACCATTTTATTGTACTCTAATTCTTTTTGGAAGATGGTGTGCTTTAGCAGAAACACATATATTTTGATTGTCAAAATATGGAATCCTTGATTAAACAATAGAAATATAACATCAAAGGCAAACTCTGTTCACTCATAAAAACTGAAAGGCCACCCTCAGGGCTCACTGAATAATAATTCAAGCTGACTTCATTTGCTTTCAAACATGAATTTCGGAGTAGTGCCAATGGAGAAAGAGAAAACCACAGCTAAAATGTAAAGTAAATTGTACTACTAAATTATAAATCAAAAATCTGATTAATTGACTATCGCATACTCAAATTGAATAAACCAAATGTTCCTATAAGTTACTTTACTCCATGATATAACGAATTAGCAATACAAGTATAAACTGAGACGACTAATTTGAATTAATTCAACTCATTTCAATATAAAAGATTAATATCGGTACAGACCTTGGAGAGATGTTGAACAGGAACAGAAGGCGTAACAGTTTCCAAAAACCGTTCAAGATTACACAACGATGATGTTGCCGGCACCGCCACCACTGAGGATTCCAACGGCTCCGGATTTGATGGCTGCATGAGTTGATTCTCCGACTCCTCCCTGACAGAAGATGTCGTAGATTGGGGCGGAGTAACGTTACTTTGAGCTCTACGGAGGTTCTCTTGATGCTGACGAATCCTTCTCGCTTTCGCCGGCATGTTGCAATCCAGCGCCCAACATCTTCACTAAAACCCTAAGTTACAAATCCTTCGATCTCACCAATAAAACCGGTCACGAAAGCTACGATTTGTAGACAAATTTAAAAGTCAATGAGTTTGTTTCATTTTTCTATTAAAGATAAATTAACAAAAAAAAGAACAAAACTTTTTGTAAACGAATCATTAAAACAAGATGAAAATCAGCCGATTAAAGAAGGAGTTGACGGATTCAGAAAAACCCTGCAATTTGACAAAATCAAACGAAATCAAACAAAAGCAACGATTGTGTGAGAAATTCAACAAGAGCTGATGAAGAATTAGTCAAATGGGAAGGAGGAAGAGCGGATATCCTTAGACGACGGCTTAGGGTTTGCAAATGGTGGTGTGGGGGTCGTCGGTTGCTTTACAGAGAGATATGAAGTCGAGACGAAAAGACGAGATTGACCCATCTGGTAATGAACGGACTCGGGAAGCTGAACAAAATGACCCGAGATTGACCCATCTAGTAACAACGCTATTGATTCCATTCCTTCCATTTTCGACTGTTCATCCTCCACTTCCTCTACTGCTACTTCTTCACCATCTTCTATTTTTTCTGTATTTAGACTTAAGAGTATAATTAGGGCTTTTTCTAACAATTTCAACATTGAGTGGGAGATATGGTGGTTCCAGTAGGTAGAAGTGAGGGAAGAAGTAGGCAGCAGTCAATGTCGGGAGGGGGAAGGAAGGAGCGTCAAAAAGGAAGGCGGGATTTTTAATTTTTTCAGAATTTCATTTCCCCCTACTGTTAAAGGATGGAACGCGCGTTCCATTAAAAATTATAAAGCGACATCCTTAGACGACGCGCATTTTATTATAGGTGCCCTCCGTGTTTTTTTTAGACACTAATTTAAGGGCGCGCAATAATGCGTGTCTTCTATCCTTAAATTTTTTGAAGATATGACATTTTTCTAATGTCACTCTCCTTTGCGTAACATAGATCAATGAGCGTCGTATTTTGCGCGTCGTAAAAGGCCTTTTTTCTAGTAGTGTTAGGAGTGATGGTAGTGTTGTGACAAGTCTAAAACTTACCAACTCTACTCATACAGAAGAACTCTAGAACAAGACATAAAGTTAAAATACTATAGGAGTATTTTAGGCACTATAATACTAAGAACCAACTATGTGAAAACAAAGGACCCTTACTGGTAGATATATATGTATTAAGTGTATATATTATAGTTATATATAATTAAGGTTTTATAGACTTAGAATGTGTGGTTTAGCTTTATTTCCTTTTCCTTGTTTAGATGTGGATATAGAGTAGGATCATTTATTCAAAGGTCTATTCGACCCAAGTTATATATAATTAGTAAACACTTTATGGTTATAGAACGACCTAGTATGAGTCATACCATACAAAATACATTAACTGTTAACTATGAGTTTCTTATATGGAAACTTGAAATTGCTTACTTACTTTTGTTAAATCTATTAGATGTCTCTTATATCCCTATTCTCGCATAGATAACATGGCTGGATTTCATCTGTCGGGAGATCCGTACTTTCCCAATCAAGGGAATGGAGGATGGCTCGACGCAGAACCAGAAGATGATCCTGTAGTTCCAATAGAAGAAGATTTTCCAGAAGATTCTGACTCAGAATCAGAAGCCTATAACCCACCTCAAGCTGCCCAAAATCCTAATCCTTAGAAAAATTTCCATGGTCCGACACCTCAGTGGGCAGTGAACTTAGATAAGTAGAGTCATGAGCAGGGTCAGGACCGTCCTTACAATGGAGATCAAAGCTTTTACAACCTTGAAGAAGGAGGCTCAACAGACAGAGCCCTTCCGGTGTTAATTCGTCGAGTTGCGCGTAATGATGAACAAGAAAGAGCTGCCATTGACCGAGTCGTGCAGGTTAATGCTACCACTAGAGTCAACACAGTTCGTCTTCACCACCTAATTGAAAACCATGAGACAACCAGGAATCTTACCTAATCCTAGCAAAGGGAACTGGCTACAAGCCAAACCGAAGTTAGAGAACTTCTAGAACGCCAAGCGACACTAGAAAGGCGTATGTTCGCAACACAACGTCAGTTGGCTAAATCCAAGGCTGCAACTAGTAGGAATCCGAACAACACTCCTCACGAGTAGAGCATACTCTACTCACTCTTTTGAATATAGTTTTAAGTCTATGTATATACACTAGTGATGTTTTCATGTATAATAGTACGACCTCGAAATTTCACTTTTCGATAGGTTGGTATGCTGTCAAAGTTTTTCAGTTAGTTGGTATATTGTAGACCTATTACAAGGTCAAATTTTCCGAACTCTATGTATCTAATATACCAATTAAATCGACATGCATCTTATTGTTGGATTAATGTCTAAATCCATAACTATAATTGGTAAGACTTGACCCGACCCGGCATGGTCCATTTGGGTTGCATGGCATCGGGATAATTGGATAGACAAAATGAGGAAAAAGGATACTAGTGATTTTATATTAATATATTATAAGTTCTAATATATTAATATATAATCATATTATTTAATTAGTATTGATCAAGAATTAATTTATAATTAATTAAGTGATCAAAAGGAACTAATTAAATATGGACTCTTAGATATATATGTGTGATAGGCCAAGTTCATTTAAGTTGGGCTAAGCTTTCATGGATAGTCCATGGAGTGTTTAACCCATGGATCATAAGAAATGAAAGGTCATGGGTATTAGGGTTTAACCCTAATCTCCACACTATATAAAGAGGTCCTTGGTTGGTGAAATTGGCACTAGTGTGGGTACACTAAGAGGGCTAGCCAATTTCACTAGAGAGAATCAAAGTATCCTTATTCTCAAGGTTATTCCAAGAGTTCATGGTGTCGTGTGAACCATTTGAGGTCTCACACTTGGGGCACTAGGCACTCAAGCTTCATGAAGACAAGATTACAACAAAGAGGTATGTATTATAACTTGTTACATTACTATGTATTAATATTTTGGTATGCTAGTTAGGATAATACCTTGGATATTCATATTTGCATGTATAATAGAGAAAACATAGATCCAAGGTATTTAGGGTTGCATGTACACTTAGGAGTGTTAGAATGCTCAAAACCCAACAGTGGTATCAGAGCCATGGGTTGTTTTCTGTTATATTGATGCAAATGTTTTATTTTCAAAGTTGAAAAAAAGGAAAAAAAAACATGAAGTTTGTCAAATTTTAAGATAATTACTTGTTTTTGTGAAAAAACTAATTATTTGTAAAATTTGAATCATTTGCTATATGAGTTGAATTAGGTCAAATTTAGTAAAAGATAAAACGATATGATTATTTTATTAGTTTTAAAAGTTTGATCTAAAGAGTTTTTTGAAACATCCATAAGTTATGGATATGAAAAGTTTTTTAAAAAAATGATTCAAAGTTTTTATGGAGTTACAAAATTTGGTGTTAATGTTTTAAAGAATTCCATAACTTATTCTTAAGTTATGGAACATGAAAAGTTTCATCATAAAACAAGCATTTAACTCCATAAGTTATGGATTACCAAAAGTTTTTTGTGTTACCTTGTTTTATGAGTTATTTGTTAGATTAATGAAAAATATGTGTTAGTTGTTTTCAATCCAAATTAATCTAAAAGTTTATCATAAAATGTGTTTTTGTAACTTGTCCTCAAGTTATATGAAAAGTCACATTTATGAATCTTAAAAACTCATAAAAATGCCTTAGGTTACAAAAAAATGAAGAGTCTTTTCTTATAAATAGTTTTTATGACTCCATAACTTGTCCTCAACTTATGGATGTTTAATAGTCTCTTCATTAAAAGTTTTAAAGCTTTAATTAAAACTCATAAGTTATGAAAATCCAAGAGTTTTGAATAGTTTCAAAACTTTCCCTCAAGTTTTGGAATTTGAAAAGTTTTCTCTAATGAATACTTTAATTCCAAGTTAAGACCTTAGAATTTTAAAAGATAAAATTCAACCCTTATACTTTATAATATTATAAGTTAATAATATTTATATATATGTATAAGAGCAATTCGTCTTACCGTTAGTAGGCCTCATTCACGAAGCCGGTCCATAAGGGGGGTATAAGGTTACTGCCTATAAAATGGCAGTTTAATGGGTGTCCACTCTCACCCACCGCTTCCTTGACCGGTGGAGGGTCGTTAGCCGAACGGGTAGGACAAGGACTATAATTCTCCCTTCATTAAAAGTATTAATGATAAATACTAAGTGACTAAACTCTTATAAATACCCAATCTTAGTTACTTAGGAAAATGTGAGTAGGGTGCTAATCCATGAAATTACACTTTGCACTTTGTTTAAGTCGGTTAGTGGAGCGTGTGTGGTTAACCGGCACACTAACTCGTATTTAACAAGGTAGGCAAAGGGTAACTTAATGTTTATCATAGTATCGATGGAGCGTGTGTGGTTAACCGGCACATCGAGTAGGTGATAAAATTAAGGATACCAAGTCAATTTGCATGGTTATTCACACCTTGTTTGTGATCCTCGACATCCCAGTCACAAACTTGAGAGGGCACAATCGAGATTGAAACATGCCATTGAACAGTTCAATGAATCTCAAATATCTAGGAGTTTCAAATCCAATTAAAACCTAATAATACATTTCGTTTATCTTGGTGGAAATTGGTGAATCGTCATTCACCTACCTTCAAATATTTTATAGCTTGGATTACGGCATCCCTCTTCTAAGTTATAAAATAGTTTGTTGGGTCCTAGCCTTAATATTTCATATTGGGTGTCATATTAAGGACTTAAGATCAACTATCTAGAATATCTCCCAAAATATGTATGGTTTAGACATTTATGATCTTCCCAAATCTCTTGAAACAAGCTTTCCTAAATAAAGATGATGTCCCATGGAAATCATACTTCTTTCACCTCCTCCAATTATTCTCCCTAACCCACAAGTTCTTAAAAAGTTTAAGGTCACTCAAGCCCTATTGGTAAGGCAAGGTCTAGGTGTGATCACATCTTGGAGATGAAGTCACATATTGACAAGCCGGGAGAGTTGGGTGTCAAAGTCTTGAGAAAGTTGGTGATTCAATCACTTTCTAAGTCACATAGTGAATTCCTTTGGGACTCCTATGAAACAGACTCTGACAAGACCCTTAATGATCTTATCTATTTGCTTGGTGCTGCTAAATCAGAAATGATTTGGTGTACTAGTAAAGCAAATTTTATTAGGAGATCAACTTCCCAAAACTTTATGGACAGGGACAATAGTGACACAGGAAATCTAGAAAAGCATTCTCTTCCCAATGGAAATGGATCGGCCATAGTCAACTCGGTTGACCAATTGGTAAAGAGAGAGGATAAGTCTGAGATAGTCACATTATAGAGGGTCCATAGGTAACTATTGCCAAAGGAAGGGCATTGGTTGTGAAGCTGCCAAATTTACCTAAGGATGGTAAAGTCAATAAGTTTGACTCAACTTCAGGTAAAGTCCATTGTCTAACTCTATTAAGTACATGCTGATTTTGATCGCGAAGATGGATTTCAATCGCATGGTTCGGTGATCAGAATTTTGGGCTATTACTTAAGACTTATGATATTTATATTGCTTAGGAATAGATAACAACAAGGTTTTCATATGGATTGTAAGGATAAGTTTTTCCGCAAAGTTTTAAAATAAAACAAAAAGGTTTTGATTTTATTTATTTTAAGTATCCTTACAATGGTATTTGTGAAAAGTTGTTGCTTATAAGATTCCATTGATAGCAATATTGGAAAAATGGATTTGATTCTTTCGGTTGTGGTAGTGTCTAATATTACCAAATAAGGAAAGATTCTCATCACCCAAGGTTCAATTGGACAGAAACTTGGAATCATGAAAGTTATATAGCATGATGGATGAGAACTTTCAAGCATTGGAAAAATTAAGACTAACTACTTGTTCACATGGATGTGTGAGTCAAGTAAAGGACTAAAGGATCGAGTACACATTCTTGTGCACTGGTTAAGTCCACCACAAATAATCAATGAGACTATTCATCATAGTTTACTAAAGCTCAATAAATATTATTATACTTACAAGCTTAAGTGTAACTCTGAGACATTGGAAAAGGTTCCTGTAACACCCAAAGTTTTGAAGGCCAAGAAAGGAAAGGAAACCCTAACTTTAAGGAGGGACTCGACGAGTCCAAGGAGGAACTCGGAGGGTCCGAGCGGGATCCGGGCCGAGGAGTAAGTGACTGACTCAGTGAGTCGGCCAAGGAGACTCGGCGAGTCTGGTCTGTGCGAAGAAAACCCTAAATCTGGGACTTTGGGCGCTATTTAAGCTCCTTATCCTCTCCATTAAGGTTCCTTAGAGCCTTCCTCATTCAGAAAACGAACCCTAAGTCCCCATTATTGTGCATTCAAGCTTCCAAGCCATTTTTGGGTGATTTGAAGAAAGAAGAAAGAAGGGAATCAGTGAAGCTTCAAGGATTGGCTTTAGATCTGGAGTTTGTGGAGCCTTTCTGAGCATTTGAAGGTATTAAGTCGTTTCCCTTCCTTTAAATCTATGTTGGTTGTGAGATTTGGGGCTTTTAAGCCATGATTGGTCACCCATTTGAGTTAGAAGTCGGATCTGGAGTTGCTACTTCAGATCCAAGCGTGTTATGGACTAAAGAAGCACAAAGTATCATCCCTTGAGTCGATTTTGGAGCCTTTTGGCCTTAAACCCTAGTTTATGGTGTATTTTTCCTAGATCTCCATCTCTACACGTAAAGTTTGCAACTTTATGTGAGGAATAGGCATGGGAAGGGTGGATCTACAGTTTGGAGTCCATGCATGACTCAAAAGTCCTCTGCATGTATGTAGATCTGAATGGACTCGGCGAGTAGCATGAAGATGAGGAGGAACTCGACGAGTGGGATGAACAACTCGTCGAGTCGGATGAAGTTGGGCATGAACTCGGCGAGTTGGATGAAGATTGCCTTGTACTCGGCGAGTCTGTTCTTGGACTCGGCGAGTCAGGTCGCGAAACCCCAAACCCTTCGAGTTGAGACTCGAGTCAGTGAGTCGAGTGGAGACTCGGTGAGTTGGACAGGTCGGGACTCGGAAATCGGTAGACTTGGCGAGTCATGGACTGACTCGGCGAGTCGAGTCGCGATTGGAAGGACTTTGAGCATATGAACTCGGCGAGTCAGTAGGTGGACTCGGCGAGTAGGGTTGACCTGGAAGGTTGACTTTGACCAGGACATTGACTTTGGCCAGAGCTGACTTGGGTGACTGTCGGGGGTCAGTTAGACTAAGTGTTGCATTGATACTGATAGCTTGGGGAACTAGTGGAGCAGGAGTTCAGGGAATTTCCGGTCAGCAGCTAGTGGGATCATCAGCGAGTTCAGCCAGTGCAGGTGAGTTTCCCTTTGTGTGAATAGGTCTACGGCCACAATGCCGGCCCATGAAGTTATGTGTAGAAGACCCGGGGGTTAGCCCTAGGCATAGTATGCTAGTATGATATTTAGGACGAGGTCCAATGTTAGCGGGCGAGTGCCCAAGGAATGGTTTATTGATAGTTTATACTTGTTGTCGGTGTGATACTTGTATGTGCCTGGTAGGGAGGTGAGTGTGGGCGAGGTCCCGTATCTCACCAATAGCAGGGTGTGGATGGTGTTCCACATCTCATTAGCAGAAGATCAGGGGCGAGGCCCAAGTTAGGAAATAGTGAGTGTGGGTTGGGCCCGTATCTCACTATCAGTAGGAGCATGGACGGGGTTCCATGACTCATCAGTTGAGACCGGTTGTTAGGACCGAAAGGTAGTCAGACACCCCAGATACGTCTGGCAGTATGCGATATTATGTTTACATGCTAGCATGATCTATTATATGAGTTAGAGGCAGTAGGGGGAGATAGTCCCCCAGACTACCGGTCGATAGGGCCGAAGGGGCGGTCAGGCCCAGCCATGCTAGATAGATTATGTGATATATGTGTTATGTGGTAGTAGTAGGGGGTGAAATAGTCCCCAGCACCCAGTCGAGAGGACCGAAGGGGAGACCAGCACCTAGATATGCTAGTCAGTATCCGGTCGAGAGGACCGAAGGGGAGACTAGCACCCAGATATGCTCCTCAGTATTCGGTCGAGAGGACCGAAGGGGAGGTAAGCTCCCAGATATACTAGTCAGTATCCGGTCGAGAGGACCGAAGGGGTAGGTCGGGCACCCAGGTATGCCTGACAATATGTGTATGTTATGTGATTGTATGGTATGAGGTGTGATGGGGGAACTCACTAAGCTTCGTGCTTACAGTTTTCAGTTTTGGTTTCAGGTACTTCCGGTAGCGGATGATGGAGCTCGGGATGATCGCATGGCACACACCATAGATTAGTCAGCCTGGGAATGTTTTACTCTGATAACGAACATGTGTTTTGGAAACTATTACTTTGATTATGCTTTGAGTCGATGATTTTACTTTAAGTAATATTTTATTAAAAGAAATTTTTAGTCTTGAATTTCGGGACGTTAGAAATTGTTATCAGAGTCTTGGTTTGAGGGATTCGGACATGCTCTCGGGTGTGTTTGAACTCAAACTGAGGAATTGGTATAAAAGTTTCAAATGGAAAGACAGTTTTGTAAAAAGAGAGTTTTGAAAAAGAAAACGGTTTTAGAAAAGCAAAAAGAATTCAAAAAGAAAATAACTTTGAAAAGAGAAAAAGGGTGCGGTGCATGCAATCAGCCGAGCTCAAGTAAGTACCCCAAAATACCCATACAAGTTTATGATTTGATTATCAGTTAGTAGAACAACATGCTAGAATAGGACAAGGATCTAGGGAGGATGCCTTATGTGCCTGATTATGTGCTTTGAGCTGCATGATAGAGTTGATTAGACAGTAGTAGGATAGCCTTCTTAGGTTATGCCTGAGTTTATGAGTTTGTGTTGCATGCTAGTTCAGATTCTTGCTATGTGGATATGACTGCTTGAGTATGTTGTGGTTAGATTTTCCCCTTGTCTGAATGCTGCTTGCTTTGTGTAATGTGGGATTTTGAGTGATGGGAGTTAGCCATTAAGTGGATACGCCACGTCACATGTGATCAGGGTTGAATAATCTCAGAGTGCTGGATTTGGCCCTATGGCGCAGCTCTTGTTTGAGTCTAACTGTTGTAGGGACGAGTCTGTTACTCGAAGGATTATCTGAGCCTCGTCACATGTGATGGTATCCAGGTGATGGCTAATTGGCATCGCGAGGAGGCCTTCAGCAGCTGAGGACTGGTTTGAGTTGGGTCAGAGGTTTCCTTAGGGTCAGCCTAGGATGAGGTAGTGCTGGGAGCAGAAGTAGCAGAAAAGGGACCTGGTGGAGTCAAGGCAGTTCTTGAGGAGAGTACGGATAGATGTGGAAGGTAGTATGGGCCCGTACTACTGAAAGCAGAGGATCCATACTCGATTCGGGAACGGCCGAGACAAGACTGGGAACCTGGTAGTGCATGTGTTGGTCTCGCAGTAGTGATAAGTAGTTTGATAGTGGTTGTGATGTATTTCCAGCATGGTGGCCTTGTGAGAGAGATCAGCGGGCAGATCAGGCGCCGGAGAGGGATCAGGCTCGGATTCAGGAGCCGAGCAGCTCGAGGAGCGAATGAGGGAGTCGATATCAGTTGAGGTTATGCACAGTATTCTAGACCAGACTCCTGTGATCTTTGGCATGGTCAAGGAGGGTATATTGGAGATCTTGGATGAGAGGCTGGGAGCCTTCCGTACTGAGATGATGGCATTGATGGGAGCGCGTACCTTGACATTCCGAGAGTTCAGGGCTTGCGGGGCACCAGATTATCATGGGGCTAGGGACCCCATCGCTAGCAGCAGATGGTTGGCTGATGTTGCCAATGCATTCTGTATGAGCCAGAGTCCTGAGGGGGACAAGGTCAGACTCGCTTCCTGTATTCGGAAGGACGAAGCGAGGGATTGGTGGGAAGAGGTTGGTCATGCTTTGGGGGATGATGCCGCATTGGGCGCGATGACTTGAAGCGATTTCTCGGACAGGTTCAGGGCGGAGTTTTCGCTGAATATTAAGGTGCAGTAGTTGGCACGAGAGTTTCAGGATGGACGCAGACCACTGAGAATGTGACAGAGATCACCGCCAAGTTCAGGGAGAGGGCTCTTCTTGTACCGCAATATGTCGCGGATGAGGAAATGAAGAGGGCCCGATACCATGAGATGTTGAGGGATGATATCAGGGAGTTCGTGAGCAGATCCATATGTAAGACGTTGGAAGATATGATTTCTCGGGTTAGGGAAAGGGAAATTGATTTGGAGCAGATCCGGAAGAGGAATCCGGTTGAGGATTCAGGTAGCTGCGGGTTTGGGCAAAAGGCCCAAGGGATCGGATTCAAGATCGAGGGATTATCAAGACCGCAGTCGGTGCGGGAAGTGTGGCAGGGCGCACAGGGGCGCGTGCAGGAGTGGTAGCGGTAGTGAGTCTGGCTGCTTCAAGTACGGTCGGACTGGTCATTTTAGCAGGGATTGTACTGTTACCACCACAAAGGGATCCGACTATATATGATTTCACTGCAACCAGCGGGGCCACAAGAAGGCCCAGTGTCCCAGTTTGCTTTCGGCAGGATGGGTGATAGCACCTACCCCTACAACCTTGAGGATCACAGACGGCCGGCAGGGCCGTGCAGAGGCGCCTGCGATAGGAGGCAGGGCTTTTCAGATGGCTACCTTGGAGACGCGAGCAGCGCCGGACGTTGCAGATATGCAATTTCCGTTTTCAGTTCTTTTATTTGTGCATGATTATATTGTTATGGTTCTACATCATTATCGGTATGAGTACTTTATTTTTAGTGGTTGACTGTGATCGAGTTATATGCCATCTTCATACCTTGGATATTCGATTGGTAGTTAGGGGATGTGCACTGTTGGAGAAGGTTACAAAGGATGCAGTAATTGTAGCATGCTTGGGAGGGATTTGGTACGTCTCGCTAGTTCGGAGTCGCATAGTGTTAGAGATGGATTGGTTAGATCCCTAGCTATGGTAATCTTGGGTTCCTTAGCAGATTGATTATGGAATGGTAGCAAAGATCGGGATTTCTTTTGAGTATTGAGCAGCAAGGGGTAAGCAGGATCGAAGTGGGGGAGAATCCTCTGAGTGTGCCCAGTTAGGAGCACGCAGACCCAGAATGAGTACGTGACCTCCGAGAAGGAAAAGAAGTAGTTCAACGTTTGATGGATTGAGGATTCAGGGTTGGGAGTGTGAGAAACTCCCCATCAGTTAGTGCGTGTGATGGTAATGGTTAGTACGTGGTTGGGAATTCAGGTTGTGGATCGCCCGTAGGACTCGAGGGAGTCGGAATAAGGATCTTGAGAGCTGATGGCACATGGGTGCCTTCGTATTAGCAGTCAATGGTAGGAAGTGATGTAAGACTACGGGGCAGCCGTAGCATTCACTAGCGGTCAGTGGTGGAAGTGTTGTAAGACGACGGGGCAGCCGTAGCATTCACTAGCAGTCAGCAATGGATGGTGATGTAAGACTACGGGTAAGTCGTAGCATTCCTTAGTAGCTTCGTTAGCGGAGTTGGGGCGAGGCCCTTATCTCCTAGTGATCAGGTAGGGATCAGGAATGGATAGTGGATGAGAATGATAGGGAGTTTGCCTGTATAGCCCTAACGAGGTGAGACCTTGGGAGAGGCCGCTCCAGGATATAGTTGGGTGAGACCCGTGGGCGAGGCCCGTATGAGATTAGCAGTGTAGGTGAGACCTAAGAGCAGGGTTGCTCAGTAGTATGGTTGGGTGAGACCTGTGGGCGAGGGCCGAGCGAGAGTGGTTAGACTAGTGGGACTAGAAGGTTAGAGGCAGGTGGGACCCGTGGGCGAGGCCCGTGAGTTTTAGCAGCACAGGTGGGACCTGGTAAGGACTTTAGTGTCGAGTTAGGGGATCGGGGATCCCACATTTGTAGTGCCTGAATGGCAGATTAGATTGAGCAGTTATAGGTGGTCGAAGTTTCTTCGAAAGTCGCTGGGAGCGACTAGGAGTTGTGTTTGGGCTTAGTGACCGGTAGGAGCCGGTAATCCAGATATTGATAGATTGGTAAGGACCAAAGTGGTCTCAGTTCATTCGGGAGGCAGACAAGGAATAGCAGCATTTTGCAGTCAGTAGCAGTGCGGGTATGCAGTGTATGGTGGAATTCAGTTAGTTGATCGAGAGGTGCTCCACACCAAGTTTCGATAGAGAGGAGTGTCAGTGGTTACTGACGGTGATGACCCATGCTGGTAGTAGCAGGGGTGATGGAGTTGGCGAAGCATAGGACCTTCACGGCGGCAGAGGAAATAGTTAGTTTTGGAGCGTTGCCTTGGGGAGGCAAGGAAATCGCGCGAGGTAAGAAAGGGTGAATCCCTATGGGATCAGTGCAGTATTCAGAAGGTACTAGAAGGATTGTCGGTTGAGTAAGTTGTGCTTTTAGGATGTTCAGGGTCAGGGTTGACCCAGGATTATTATCCGCAAGGGTTAGTGTTAGTCGGAATGACCGAGCGGAAGGCCAGCGAAGGTAGGCAGCGGATGTTGGAATAATTGGTGGGATATTGGAGGCAGATCGCAGGCGGTGGCCATAGCAAACTTCGAGGACGAAGTTTAGTTTAAGTGGGGGAGAGTTGTAACACCCAAAGTTCTGAAGGCCAAGAAAGGAAAGGAAACCTTAACTTTAAGGAGGGACTCGGCGAGTCCAAGGAGGAACTCGGCGAGTTCGAGCGGGATTCGGGCCGAGGAGTAAGTGACCGACTCGGCGAGTCGGCCAAGGAGACTCGGCGAGTCTGGTCTGTGCGAAGAAAACCCTAAATCCGGGACTTTGAGCGCTATTTCAGCTCCTTATCCTCTCCATTAAGGTTCCTTAGAGCCTTCCTCATTCAGAAAACAAACCCTAAGTCCCAATTATTGTGCATTCAAGCTTCCAAGCCATTTTTGGGTGATTTGAAGAAAGAAGAAAGAAGGGAATCAGTGAAGCTTCAAGTATTGGCTTTATATCTGGAGTTTGTGGAGCCTTTCTGAGCATTTGAAGGTATTAAGTCGTTTCGCTTCCTTTAAATCTATGTTGGTTGTGAGATTTGGGGCTTTTAAGCCATGGTTGGTCACCCATTTGAGTTAGAAGCCGGATCTGGAGTTGCTACTTCAGATCCAAGCGTGTTATGGACTAGAGAAGCACAAAGTATCAGCCCTTGAGTTGATTTTGGAGCCTTTTGGCCTAACCCTAGTTTATGGTGTATTTTACCTAGATCTCCATCTCTACACGTAAAGTTTGCAACTTTATGTGAGGAATAGGCATGGGAAGGGTGGATCTACAGTTTGGAGTCCATGCATGACTCAAAAGTCCTCTGCATGTATGTAGATCTGAATGGACTCGGCGAGTCATTCGAGTGGACTCGGCGAGTAGCATGAAGATGAGGAGGAACTCGACGAGTGGGATGAACAACTCATCGAGTCAGATGAAGTTGGGCATGAACTCGACGAGTTGGAAGAACAACTCGGCGAGTCTGTTCTTGGACTCGGCGAGTCAGGTCGCGAAACCCCAAACCCTTCGAGTTGAGACTCGATTCAGTGAGTTGAGTGGAGACTCGGTGAGTTGGACAGGTCAGGACTCGGAAATCGGTAGACTTGGAGAGTCATGGACTGAATCGATGATTCGAGTCGCGATTGGAAGGACTTTGAGCATATGAACTCGGCGAGTCAGTAGGTGGACTCAGCGAGTAGGGTTGACCTGGAAGGTTGACTTTGACCAGGACATTGACTTTGGCCAGAGCTGACTTGGGTGACTGTCGGGGGTCAGTTAGACTAAGTGTTGCATTGATAATGATAGCTCGGGGAACTAGTGGAGCAGGAGTTCAGGGAATTTCCGGTCAGCAGCTAGTGGGATCATCAGCGAGTTCAGCCAGTGCAGGTGAGTTTCCCTTTGTGTGAATAGGTCTACGGCCACAATGCCGGCCCATGAAGTTATGTGTAGAAGACCCAGGGGTTAGCCCTAGGCATAGTATGCTAGTATGATATTTAGGACGAGGTCCAATGTTAGCGGGCGAGTGCCCAAGGAATGGTTTATTGATAGTTTATACTTGTTGTCGGTGTGATACTTGTATGTGCCTGGTAGGGAGGTAAGTGTGGGTGAGGTCCCGTATCTCACCAATAGCAGGGTGTGGATGGTGTTCCACATCTCATTAGCAGAAGATCAGGGGCGAGGCCCAAGTTAGGAAATAGTGAGTGTGGGTTGGGCCCGTATCTCACTATCAGTAGGAGCATGGACGGGGTTCCATGACTCATCAGTTGAGACCGGTTGTTAGGACCGAAAGGTAGTCAGACACCCCAGATACGTCTGACAGTATGCGATATTATGTTTACATGCTAGCATGATCTATTATATGAGTTAGAGGCAGTAGGGGGAGATAGTCCCCCAGACTACCGGTTGATAGGGCCGAAGGGGCGGTCAGGCCCAGCCATGCTAGATAGATTATGTGATATATGTGTTATGTGGTAGTAGTAGGGGTGAAATAGTCCCCAACACCCGGTCGAGAGGACCGAAGGGGAGACCAGCACCCAGATATGCTAGTCAGTATCCGGTCGAGAGGACCGAAGGGGAGACCAGCACCCAGATATGCTAGTCAGTATTCGGTCGAGAGGACCGAAGGGGAGGTAAGCTCCCAGATATACTAGTCAGTATCCGGTCGAGAGGACCGAAGGGGTAGGTCGGGCACCCAGGTATGCCTGACAATATGTCTATGTTATGTGATTGTATGGTATGAGGTATGATGGGGGAACTCACTAAGCTTCGTGCTTACGGTTTTCAGTTTTGGTTTCAGGTACTTCTGGTAGCGGATGATGGAGCTCGGGATGATCGCATGGCACACACCATAGATTAGTCAGCCTGGGAATGTTTTACTCTGATAACGAACATGTGTTTTGGAAACTATTACTTTGATTATGCTTTGAATTGATGATTTTACTTTAAGTAATATTTTATTAAAAGAGATTTTTAGTCTTGAATTTCGGGACGTTACAGTTCCAATGTAAGGCAAAGCGAATAAGATGAATCAACTTAGGCAGAAAGATAAAAGTTTCTCAAATCTGAAAAGATGGGAGAGTACTTTAGTATCAGTTTTGTGATCATCTTAATGATTAAGAAACCATAGCACGATTATTTCTCTAAAGGAATCTTAGTGCATTCTTATGACTAAGAAGAGGAATCTTGAATTGTTGAAATGGTTAAATCAAGAAGATGAGTAATACTTCCTTCCAAAAAACAATTCTTAGAGTTATACTCTAAAATTGTAACTTGAGTGACATGTCTTAAAGAAGGTTTAAAACACTTGTCAAATGTAAGAGTAAAAGTATCCTACTCTTGTACATTTGAAATTGGTAAGTTGTGACGTTTTAGATAAAACAAAGACCAACTAAGGCTAATAGTGAGAAGTGTTTGTCTTGATTAGAATCTACACTATCTCTTGAATATTTGACAAAAGAGTCTTATTTGTCAAGAGGACAGTGGGAGTCTTAAAGGTCTTGAAAGTCTCAAGAACTAATCAAGAATAAAACCTGAAGTTCTTCACTAGCACACGACTTGAGGTTTTTAACCTATCGTGTTGACATATTCTGTGCCCATTCCAATTAAAGTTGGCTTTGCATATGAGTTCTTAGAGTTCTCAATTGGTTGCACAAAAACTTGGAAGCAATGGCAGACCCTTGAGCTGCCAGATGGCAAGAAATTAAGATTGAGTTCAGTCCATATGAGTTTGGATTTGTCATTATCCTTGTCTTGTGACTATGGTTTTGACAATTCACATGGATAAGAACACATACACCATTAAATCTAAGTGTCATAAGGTTTCTCTCTGATTCATGAAAATGATGGTGAGGAAACACTTTCACTAAGTAGATTTTAGTTAGATAGCAATTGTGATATTTTCATTCTCAAGTCGTTAGTGGAGCGTGTGTGGTTTACCGGCACACTAACCTGGACTTGTGAGAAATGGCAAAAAGGTCTAACCATTATGATTACGGCATCCCTCTTCATAATTGTTTAGACACAAAAGTGTGCTGTCTAAGGGAAGGTGTATGATTTTGATAAAGTTTTATCAAAACAATCTAGTATCAGAAATCTGAACTTTGGTAAGAAAGTCAACAAAGTATTGATTTCTAGAAGTCCAGCTAATTTCTGAGTACATGTCAAAGCTAGTGGGACCATAAGTGTTATGCTAATAATCACCATGTTAGTGGGAGCATGATAATTATGATGAAGTATTGCAAGTTAGCAATGTTAATTATAGAAAACAAAAGGTTTCAATTGTGAAAAAGTTGTTTTGCTATAATTAAGGGAGAGGAAATTATACTTCATCTCAAATATATAATCTTAGATCGTGAGGTTTTAATCATTTAGTCAAGGATATATATATATATATATATATATATATATATATATATATGAATTTCATGTTAGAATGGCTCAACATAAGGAAATTCTGTATATGGGTCCATTATTTGCGTTCTAAAATTCGATTATGATTACGGCATCCCTTTTCATAAACTGAATCGTGAGAACTTGGCAAATAGAAATGGAAATGTTATAGCAAAAGACTGGTTTAGTCTTTATGTGAGACATCATGAATCGTGTCTCATATGCTTCGGATATAGGATCGATTACATGTGCTATATTCATCCTTTCTAAAATTTTCCAAATGCCTGGGGCATTAAGAAAGGAAAAGGTCTAAACTGGATATGACTAAAATGATTAAGCAATTGTCAAGGACAATCTAAGGTTTACCAAAGATTGGTTGCTCAAGGAAAGTTGGAAGTATAGTGATAATTCTGGAAGGACCATATTGACATAATCTGTAAGGAGGCAACTCTTGTTCAGAAGTGATAGTCAAAATGGAATTTGGAAATGTTTCAAAGTTATAAATTTCAATTTGTGTAAGATTAAGGAAACTTAATGTAGGAAGGATGTTTCCAAGGAGCTGATCTCCTGTAATGATTGTTGCCAAGTCTTTATGAATTTGTGCATAATCATTACAAGAGGATCGATGCATATAAGTTTAGAATCTAACAGATTTCAGTAAATGGCATGAATTTGGAATTCTTGCATTTGCAGTAGGGATTTTGGAGTGTGAAAAGAAAATCATTGAAGTTATGTTCAATTGATCTAATTCACAAAGTAAAGATCATAGACAAACATAGTATGCATACTTGGTGTATGGCATGACTAGTGTTTAGAAAACATAGTGTACATGCTTGGAGCATGGGACAACTATTGTTTTAAATTCAAGAATAAAGTTGATAGCTGAAACAGTATATAATGAATAATGTGTAATCATATGGTGATAAATAAAAGGTGTTTTATTTATGTTCATAGGTTTTGATACCATATTGGATTCAATTATTCTTGTGTTTCATTTTGCATGTTTTGACTTCCAGGATAAACTAAGTTATCCCTCCAGAATGACTAAGTTATTCAAACCATCCACTGTCGGTCATATGTTGGAAGTAGATATGAATCAAGACTGTCATGGGTTGGCTTGTAGAGGTCTAAGATGTTGGACAAAGGGCTACAACACTCATGAGTGCTCATAAGTTCTGAGTATTAGATTCAACCCGTGCTCATTGGAATCACTTCATGGATTTTATCACGAGTGATCATGAGATGATAATATCTTATATTCTTCAAACCTAGAGATATGAGTTGTTACTATGAGTTGGTTGTACATTGATTGCACGAAAACGCATTCGGTAACTCGGTGTTATAAAACGTGCCTTTGTGTATGATTCAACAAGTAGTAGAACAAGCCATATGAGCCGAAGTTTATCCATTCCTTTTACCTTCGGGATAAAAGCGATATCTGTGGGCCCCTCGATGATTTGATGATGACAAATGGAAGTACTCGGCCGGGCCAGGACTGATTTGATTTGTTCAATTAGTCAGTCGTCATAAATCGGAAATCGGGAAACAACAAATGGACAGAGAGAATGATTATAATTGTAACACCGTAAATTTCAAGACAAAATTTTCATTTTAAATAATCATTTTATTCTTAGAACACTTGTTAAAAAAAATCTCATTCATAATCAAATTACAAAACATAGCTCCATTTTCACTTGCATAGAAAACCAGGATCCTCCAAAATATGACTCTTGCTCTGGTGTGTACAATCAAGCCGGTGTCGTACCGTAGTACTGAAAGAAACCTGAAAACAACATAGCACAAAACACTGTAAGCGCGAAGCTTAGTGAGTTCCCCAAAATACCACACACATAACACATATAAGCCACTCGAGGCTATAACTCTATGGGTCCGTGCACCCAAACTCTGTGAACCCTCAGGTTCTAACTCTGTGAACCTTCCGGTTCTAACTCTAGGAACCCTTCGGTTCCAACTCTGCAAACATGCACAGCATAAATCACATAGAAATAATGCAGTACAACACATAACATACATAGCATACAAATACTCTGTCACATAACTCTGGTTATCTACTCAAGGTAAAGTATAGTGAGAAGACTCACCTGGCAAGCAGAAAGCAGATATCTCCATACTCGGATCTCGAACTCGCCACCGCCTAACACGTAAGGCAAAACTCTCATGACTATAACTCTCGAGACTATAATCAATCCTCTCAATGCACCCTCTTAAGGGTAGAAGACTATTTTACCCCTCTCTTGGCCCAAAGGCCACATCGCTGACCAAACCCTAAAAGTCAACGGTCAACCCTTGGTCAAAATCAAAGTCCTCAGTCAAAGTCAACCCCTGACTGACTCTACTCGCCGAGTCAACTCTATGACTCGCCGAGTTTCTATAATCAGAACTTCACTCAATCCGCGACCTAACTCGCCGAGTCACTCCGAGACTCGCCGAGTCCAACAACTCTGAGTCCCCTTGCACACAACTCACCGAGTCATCCCTTGACTCACCGATTCTTGACTCAACCAGGGAATATCGGGACTCTTCGACAAGACTCGCCGAGTCCAAGAACAGACTCGCCGAGTCTAAGACTATCATCAACCTACTCGCCGAGTTGTTCATACAACTCGCCGAGTTCCAGGCCATCTTCATCCAACTCGCCGAGTTGTTCTTCCAACTCGCCGAGTTCCAGCTCATCTTCAAGCAACTCATCGAGTCCACTCATGTGACTCGCCGAGTACCACCGGTCTGAATCCACTCAGAAGCATTCCAGGCCATGCAAATGATCCAAAACATAGGTCTAGTCTCATACAACTCATCCATCACGTAAAGTGGCCAACTTTACGTGAATCCAAAGAGATCTAGGCCTTATTCACTTATAACTAGGGTTTGGGACATGCAAGCTTCACTAAACAGTCCAACACAGGGACTTTCATGCTCTCTGATTCTTCTCCATTTCAGATCTGAGGTAGCAACCTCAGATCTAACCTCTAGACTTCCAATTTCACCCATAGACTAGATCCCACAAACCCTAAAATGAAGAAACAACATACAATCAATCCAAGAACGAGATGTTACCTCCAATGGATGCCCCAACTGCAATGAAATTCGAATCCAAGCAAAGCCCCTTGCCCCAAGCCTTCAATCTCACAAGATTCCTTCAACAAACTCCTCCAATGCTCCAAATACACTCCAATCTTCTTCAATCACACTTTCTAGGGTTTCTGGACTTCAAAAGGGAATAAAGAGGCTGGGGGAAGGATATAATGTTCTTTAAATAGGGCTCAACCCCGAGAATTATGGCTTTCTCCACTCAGCGCCTACTCGCCGAGTCCATCTCATCGACTCGCCGAGTCGGCTACTTAACACGCGACCAAGCCGCGACTCTACTCGCCGAGTCCATCCATGGACTCGCCGAGTCGCTCTTTCCCAAATAACACTTTTAGCCCTTCAACTCTACTCTTGCTATTCCGGGATGTTACAATAATCCATGTCTTTGTCCATATGATATCTAGAATAGAGGAATATATGATCACTTATCTAATGGACAAGTCATTGACAAAGGTCAAAGATCATCGGCAAGGTCAGAGTTCGACGGAAGCTTTTGAGCGCTACGATTGCCAGTTGGTTCTTGAAGTCATATGCAATAATAGTTTTAGACTTATCCAAGTGGGAGACTGTTGGATTAATGTCTAAGTCCATAACTATAATTGGTAAGACTTGACCCGACCCGGCATGGTCCATTTGGGTTGCATGGCATCGGGATAATTGGATAGACAAAATGAGGAAAAAGGATACTAGTGATTTTATATTAATATATTATAAGTTCTAATATATTAATATATAATCATATTATTTAATTAGTATTGATCAAGAATTAATTTATAATTAATTAAGTGATCAAAAGGAACTAATTAAATATGGACTCTTAGATATATATGTGTGATAGGCCAAGTTCATTTAAGTTGGGCTAAGCTTTCATGGATAGTCCATGGAGTGTTTAACCCATGGACCCTAAGAAATGAAAGGTCATGGGTATTAGGGTTTAACCCTAATCTCCACACTATATAAAGAGGTCCTTGGTTGGTGAAATTGGCACTAGTGTGGGTACACTAAGAGGGCTAGCCGATTTCACTAGAGAGAATCAAAGTATCCTTATTCTCAAGGTTATTCCAAGAGTTCATGGTGTCGTGTGAACCATTTGAGGTCTCACACTTGGGGAACTAGGCACTCAAGCTTCATGAAGACAAGATTACAACAAAGAGGTATGTATTATAACTTGTTACATTACTATGTATTAATATTTTGGTATGCTAGTTAGGATAATACCTTGGATATTCATATTTGCATGTATAATAGAGAAAACATAGATCCAAGGTATTTAGGGTTGCATGTACACTTAGGAGTGTTAGAATGCTCAAAACCCAACAGTGGTATCAGAGCCATGGGTTGTTTTCTGTTATATTGATGCAAATGTTTTATTTTCAAAGTTGAAAAAAAGGAAAAAAAAAAAACATGAAGTTTGTCAAATTTTAAGATAATTACTTGTTTTTGTGAAAAAACTAATTATTTGTAAAATTTGAATCATTTGCTATATGAGTTGAATTAGGTCAAATTTAGTAAAAGATAAAACGATATGATTATTTTATTAGTTTTAAAAGTTTGATCTAAAGAGTTTTTTGAAACATCCATAAGTTATGGATATGAAAAGCTTTTTAAAAAAATGATTCAAAGTTTTTATGGAGTTACAAAATTTGGTGTTAATGTTTTAAAGAATTCCATAACTTATTCTTAAGTTATGGAACATGAAAAGTTTCATCATAAAACAAGCATTTAACTCCATAAGTTATGGATTACCAAAAGTTTTTTGTGTTACCTTGTTTTATGAGTTATTTGTTAGATTAATGAAAAATATGTGTTAGTTGTTTTCAATCCAAATTAATCTAAAAGTTTATCATAAAATGTGTTTTTGTAACTTGTCCTCAAGTTATATGAAAAGTCACATTTATGAATCTTAAAAACTCATAAAAATGCCTTAGGTTACAAAAAAATGAAGAGTCTTTTCTTATAAATAGTTTTTATGGCTCCATAACTTGTCCTCAACTTATGGATGTCTAAGAGTCTCTTCATTAAAAGTTTTAAAGCTTTAATTAAAACTCATAAGTTATGAAAATCCAAGAGTTTGGAATAGTTTCAAAACTTTCCCTCAAGTTTTGGAATTTGAAAAGTTTTCTCTAATGAATACTTTAATTCCAAGTTAAGACCTTAGAATTTTAAAAGATAAAATTCAACCCTTATACTTTATAATATTATAAGTTAATAATATTTATATATATGTATAAGAGCAAGTCGTCTTACCGTTAGTAGGCCTCATTCACGAAGCCGGTCCATAAGGGGGGTATAAGGTTACTGCCTATAAAATGGCAGTTTAATGGGTGTCCACTCTCACCCACCGCTTCCTTGACCGGTGGAGGGTCGTTAGCCGAACGGGTAGGACAAGGACTATAATTCTCCCTTCATTAAAAGTATTAATGATAAATACTAAGTGACTAAACTCTTATAAATACCCAATCTTAGTTACTTAGGAAAATGTGAATAGGGTGCTAATCCATGAAATTACACTTTGCACTTTGTTTAAGTCGGTTAGTGGAGCGTGTGTGGTTAACCGGCACACTAACTCGTATTTAACAAGGTAGGCAAAGGGTAACTTAATGTTTATCATAGTATCGATGGAGCGTGTGTGGTTAACCGGCACATCGAGTAGGTGATAAAATTAAGGATACCAAGTCAATTTGCATGGTTATTCACACCTTGTTTGTGATCCTCGACATCCCAGTCACAAACTTGAGAGGGCACAATCGAGATTGAAACATGCCATTGAACAGTTCAATGAATCTCAAATATCTAGGAGTTTCAAATCCAATTAAAACCTAATAATACATTTCGTTTATCTTGGTGGAAATTGGTGAATCGTCATTCACCTACCTTCAAATATTTTATAGCTTGGATTACGGCATCCCTCTTCTAAGTTATAAAATAGTTTGTTGAGTCCTAGCCTTAATATTTCATATTGGGTGTCATATTAAGGACTTAAGATCAACTATCTAGAATATCTCCCAAAATATGTCTGGTTTAGACATTTATGATCTTCCCAAATCTCTTGAAACAAGCTTTCCTAAATAAAGATGATGTCCAATTTCACATTATCGCTTTACAAGTTATTCCTTGTGGTAGACTTCTATATAAACTTCTTCCAGATTACTTGTTGGACTAATGTAATTAGTTTAAATACATTTGATTTATTATCGCTATTGATGTCTTACTACCTTTCCATTTTTATGTTTTGAAGCAAAAGATGCCTCCATGAAAGAATCTGAAACATGTCAATGTAAATGAAGCACCGACACCACCTCTGCCACCACCTCCACGGTTTGACGCTGCTATGTTTCAGGCAGCAGTCACTGCAGCTGTGGCAGCTGCTATATCACATATAAATACAATTGGTGCCAACGGATGTGGGAGCGGTGCTCATCCCTCCAATCATGGTGAAATTCTTAGACACCCACGGGAGTGTACTTATAAGGACTTCACAAATGGAAAACCTAGAACCTTTAATGGAACAGGGGGAGTCATGGCTCTAACTCAATGGATTGAGAAAACCGAAGTTGTCTTTGAAATCTACTCATGCCCTGAAGGGAGCAAGGTGAAATTTGTTGCCTGCACCTTTTCTGACCGAGCTCTCACATTGTGGAACGGTCATGTTAATTCACTGACTCTTACAGCGGCTAACTCAATGGGCTAGGAGAATCTAAAATCGACAATGATGCAAGAGTACTGCCCGAGGGGTGAAGTACAAAAGCTCGAGCAAGAGCTTTGGGGCCTTACCATGAAAGGTACAGACATAACAACTTACACCAATAGGTTCAGTGATCTAGCGATCCTATGTCCTGGAATGGTTGCTTTGGAGAGCAAGAAAATAGGAAGGTATATCTGGGGACTATCACCTCAGATCCAAGGGAGCATGCTAGCTTCAAATCCTGTTACCTTCGATAGTGCCAAAAAATTGGCACATTCTCTAGTAGATCATGGAGTCCGTCGGGGCTTCATGACTATTGCTCCAGAACAACCCAAAATAAACAACAACAACAACAATAACAAAAATCCATGGAACAAAAGGAAGGGTCAATCTTCCCAAGAGCCTTCTAAGAAGCAACAGATAGTCGCAGTTCATGTTGCTACCACTCCTGATGTTGTTCCTGCTACTCCTGCACCAACAAAGCAGTATGATGGTAAATTACCGATATGCAAAAAGTGTAATTTCCATCACAATGGAAATGGCCATGAAATGTAATGTAGGAATTGCAACAGAAAAGGGTACACTGCCCAATTCTATTGGTCACCTCTGCAACTGATCACTCAAGTTCCTGGCGCTGAAGTAAGT
The DNA here is from genome assembly GCF_002870075.4 of Lactuca sativa. Lineage (NCBI taxonomy): Eukaryota > Viridiplantae > Streptophyta > Magnoliopsida > Asterales > Asteraceae > Lactuca > Lactuca sativa. The sequence continues at coordinate 45,114,306 of NC_056625.2, forward strand.
TGGGCATGTTATGAATGCGGTGACACTGGACACTTCAAAAAGGATTGTCTAAAGGCAAGGAATGTCGGTGGAGTAGGAAGAATACTAGCTTTTGGTCACTTGACACTTCATACGCCCGCATTCTATTTGATAGTGGTGCAGAGAAAAGCTTTGTGAGCCATAAATTCGAACACCTACTTAAACAAAATTTTCAACCATTAAAAGATACCTTCACTGTAGAAATGGCCAACGGGAAAACCGAGTGCACTAACGATATATACATAGGATGTACCCTTACTCTAAATAACTTTTCCTTCCCAATCGAACTGATGTCGGTATCCATAAAAAGTTTCGACGTCATCATTGGTATGGATTGGTTAAGTCCTAATCGTGCCGACATCCTATGTTACGAGAAAGCTATTCGCCTTAACCTACCAAGTAACGAGATCCTTATCGTCTACGGCAACAAATTTGGCACGAACCTACAAATTATTTCCTGTATCAAGGCACAAAAGTATCTTTGCAAGGAGTATTGTGCTTTTCTAGCTCACATGGTAGACAAGAAACAAGAAGTGAAGGACTTCGAGAGCATTCCCAAAGTCTGTAATTTCCCCGAGATTTTCCCTGATGATCTTTCTGGAGTTCTGCATGAAAGACAAGTTGAATTCATAATTGACATAATACCGGGAAATACCCCTGTAGATAAGTCTCCATATCGCCTTGCACCATCAGAAATGTAGGAACTGTCAAGCCAATTGAATGTCTTGGATTAGTGTCTAAGTTCATAACTATTTTGGTATGTACTTGACCCGATGGTGCATGGTCCTTTTGGGTTGCCTTCACCAAAGCAACTTGATAGGAAGAATTATGGAGAGAGAGGATTAATTATGATTTATTAATATATTGTGAGAATAGTATATTAAAAGAGAAATCATATTGGTTAATTAATATTAGTCAAGAATTAATAAGAATTAAGTTTGTGGCTAAAAGACATTAATTAAACTTAAGGGACTAGAACTATCAATTGTGTGATAGTTGAATATTGGGCTAATGGACTCCATATTAGAGGGGTGGACGAATTCTATGGGGAAACCCATTAGAAATCGTCCTGGGCCTCTAAGGAGGGGGTCCATGGGTTTCTTAGGGCCTAAGCATCCAAATTAAGGTTTCCTTGTTAGATAACTCTAATAGCCTCAATATTTAAAGGACCCTTGAGACTCAAAAACGTGACCAACTCATTCTTTAGGGTTTCCACATGTTTTGGGAAGCCTCCTCCTTCCTCATTCTTTATCCTCTTGCTATTGGTGTTTGTGAGCCATTAGAGGAGTGACAATTGTGACTTTAAGCTTTCTAAAGTCATTGTAAGGAGGAATTGAGATTGTTATTGATACATAACAATCAAGGTAAGATCTAAACCCCATTCTCATGTTAATATGATTAATTGTATGCTAGAACTAGGGTTAAAGTCTTGGATGAATTGCATGTACAATAGAGAAACCTAGATCCAAGCATTAGGGTTTGCATGAGCACATAGGATGTTCTTATGGCTAAAACACATCAGTGGTATCCAGGGCCGGCCCATGGGCCTGGGCAAGCTGGGCGACCTCCCCGGGCCCCTAAATGCCATAGGGCCACCATTTTATGTCTTATATTAATTGTATAGTATTAGCCCATTAGGTTTAAGCTTATTGGACTCTGATTGCTGAAGCCCAGTATAACAATTGTTTCTTATCAACGCCAACCAAAAGTCCAAAAAGAAAGCGGGAGGAATTGCGGAATGGGGAACGACTGGCGTGCTGAGAGCGAGACTGCGAGAGATGCCGACTTCTAAGGCACAATTAATCTTCAACGATCGACTATGGAATCGAAACGTTTTCTCTGGATTGTAAGTTAAGCAACACTGCAACGGTCTCAATAATCAGGTTCTTATATTTCTTCTTCGATTTCAATTAAATGATTTGAATCGATCTGTTATTTCTTCCCCAATTCTGTCTTTTCTAATTTCCGATTCTGCGATTCAGTGCATCTTCTCCTTCGCTTCTTTCTTGGTAATCACGATTTCATTGGCCATCTATTTTTGATTTTGAAGTTCAATATGTGAGACTGTGACAGATTCACAGACCTGTGAACGAGTCCTCACAGACGAAGAGACGGAAGAGTAGAACTGTAGAAGACTGAGTCGACGAGTCATGAGTCGTCACAATTCAAAGTTTTCAACAGCAATCTCCAAACATTCATGCGGTCATGCCAAAAATCAAGCCCTAATGTTATCACAGTTCTAATTTCTAGCATTCAAATTTCTTATTTATCACAGAATTTTATCTGTAAGTTCTAATTTCTAGCATTCAAATTTCTTATTTATCTGTGATTTTCTAATTTTTTATGAATCTAATATTCATAATTTTATGTTATGTAGAATCTGAGGATTGAGAATCCAGGAATATAACCTTCAGATTGTGTGATTGTGAATCCTTTTAACAGTTTAACTCAAAAAATCTTGACTCTGTAAGTAGCCTTCTCAATTTGTTTTAGAGATAATTTATTATTCAATTGCCTAATTTCAGTTGTTTAATGTTACTATTTTTAATCTGATTTCTTTTTTTTTTTAACTTTAGAATTTTCCGTAACAACATCAGCAACTTACTACTTCCAGTTTCTTAGAGGTTATTTAAAAGCTCACAGCATCAACAGTTTACCAATTACCATCAAAGCATCACTGGCAGTCAACAGTAGGTACAAAGAACAAGAACTCTAATCTTTTATTATTTGTTATCTGTGTCATTGTGTGCTTGTTGATTGTTTGCATGATTGCCTCTTATCACTCTATTTAATATGCATCCTAGAAGTATATGTCTGGAAGTGAAAAACGAAAGAAAAAACAAAAAATTGAACAAGATAATGAAACTCAAAAAGGGTCTATGCACAGGTTTTTAAAAAAAAATAGTTATGCTGATGTACAAGTAAATGAACAAGATAATCTCACACATGAAACTATTTTTAATGAGCAAGATAATGTCTTGAATGAAAATGTTTCTCAAGAAAAAGTTTCAAATGAAAATGTTGATTTTGATGATGAAAAGATTAATAATGAAGATGTTAATGTCAATAATGAAAATGTTAACATTTCAAATGAGAATGAGAATGAAAATGTCATGAATGATAACAATGAACAATTTATTCCACCTTTAGATATATATGATCCTAGTAATTGGGATAATCTTGATAATAACTTAAGAGATATTTTGATTGAAAAATGGCCAATAAGAGAATCAAATTTTGTGTATCCTAAAGATAATCTATCTAGACATTTTTCTTATGCTTCTTATACTAGAAAGTTAAGTAATGGTGAAACGAGTGATCGAAAATGGTTAATTTACTCAAAAAAAGTTGATAAAGTGTTTTGTTTTTGTTGTAAATTGTTTAAACCTAATAATTATGTTAATAAAATTTCTTTAGCAAATGATGGATTTAATGATTGGAAACATCTATTTGATAGACTTAAAGAACATGAAAATAGTTCCCAACATCTTTTTTGTATGGATTCTTGGGATGAACTAATAGCAAGATTTGATAAGAATAAAACAATTGATAAAGATTTACAAAATACAGTTTTAACTGAAAAAGAACGTTGGAGGCAAGTTTTAAAAAGAATAATTGTTGTCATTAAATATTTGGCAAAATATAATTTGGCTTTTCGAGGTTGTAACGAAAAACTTTTTCAAGAATCTAATGGTAATTTTTTGGGAGCAATTCAAATGATGGCAGAATTTGATGTTATAATGCAAGAACATGTTAGACACATAGAAAATCATCAAACTCATCTTCATTATTTAGGACACAAAATTCAAAATGAAATTATTTCTATTTTAGCTAATAATGTTAGAAATTCTATAATTAATATTATAAAAGAATCAAAATATTTTTCTGTTATTCTTGATTGCACCCCCGATGTTAGCCATCAAGAACAAATGACTCTTGTTATTCGATGTGTGAACATGTCTAATAATAAAATAAAAGTTGAAGAATTTTTTTTAGAATTTTTAAAGGTAGAAAATACATCAGGTTTAGGACTTTTTAATGAGTTATTAAATGCAATTAAATCTTATGGTCTTAATATTGATGATATAAGAGGACAAGGTTAGGATAATGGTTCTAACATGAAAGGAAAACACCAAGGTGTTCAAAAATGATTACTTGAAATTAATCCAAAAGCATTGTTTATGTCATGTGCTTGTCATAGTCTTAACCTCACGATTAGTGATATGGCTCATTCTTGTGCCAAAGCGATTTCTTTTTTTGGAGTTTTGCAACGCATTTTTGTATTATTTTCAAGTTCAACCAAAAGATGGTCAATATTACTTGATAAAATCTCTAACTTAACGGTAAAATCTTTATCTAATACACGTTGGGAGAGTAGAATAAAAAGTGTCAAAGCCATTAGGTTTCAAGCTCCTCATATAAGGGATGCCTTGATAGAATTAAGTTCATCATGTGATGATGCAAAGTCTAAAAGTGAAGCTGAAAGTTTAGTTAATGCTATTGAAAGTTATGATTTTTTTACATGGTATGGTAATTTGGTATGATATTTTATTTGCTATAAATAAAGTTAGTAAAAAAATGCAAACCAAAACTATATGTATTGATGCCACAATTGATCTATTAAAAAATATGATAACATTTTTTAAAAATTATAGAAATGAAGGTTATGCCATTAGTATTGATAATGCTAAGGCCATTGCATCGGATATGGAAGTTGAACCTATATTCCCAAAAAAACGCCAAATTACTAGAAAAAAACAATTTGATGAAATTAATTGTGAAGATGAATTACTATCACCCGAAGAATCATTTAGAATCGAGTATTTTATATATATTGTTGATGTGGCAATTGCATCATTAGAGGGTAGATTTGAGCAATTAACAAACTTTGAAAACATTTTTGGATTTTTATATGATTCAAAAAGGTTAAAGTCATTGGATGATATTGAACTTAAAAAAAGTTGTGTTGTTTGTGTAAATAAGTTTACTCATAATAACTTATGTGATGTGGATTTAAATGAATTTTTGACGGAACTTAAAGTATTACAAAAAACTTTGCCAAATGTTGTTATGTCATCGGTTGAAATTTTAGAGTTTGTCAAAGGTAAAGATTGTTATCCAAATGTTTGTATTGCATATAGAATCTTATTAACCATACCAGTTACTATAGCATCAACAGAAAGAAATTTTTCAAAACTAAAATTATTAAAAAATTATTTGAGATCATCAATGTCACAAGAAAGATTAAATGGTTTGGCTATGTTATGCATTGAAAAAGATTTGTTGGATAATATTGAACTTGATTCTATAATTGATGACTTTGCATCTAAAAAAGCTCGTAAATGTAAATTTCTTTAGTTTTTCTTTGATATGTTTATGTATTTTGATTTAGAGCATGTTTTGGCTTTTTTATTTTATTGTTTTGTATTAATAGTTGCTAGGTTGTTTGGCTTACAGGGCCTGTCCCGAAGTCTTTTTTTCCATAGGTGGGGAGTCCCCAGCCTTCAATTGTATTATTTTTTATAATTAATAAAATTTTTGGAGGTGCCGCCCTCTTTTTTTTATAAAAAAAAAAAACATTATGAGGGCCCCGATTTTATTTTGGCCCTGGGCCCCAAATTGTCTAGGACCGGCCCTGGTGGTATCAGAGCCTTGATTGGTTTCTGTTGTATGTGATGTTATGTTGAATTATTAACTGAAAATCGAATTTTGGCCTTCTGTTCGAACTGAATCGACGAGTCACTACATGGACTCGGCGAGTCTGCCCTACTCGGCGAGTTCCAATGTGTGACTCGGCGATTCGGAGCGTCAGACAGAGGGAATTTCGGATTTTATTGTTGTTTTGCTTAAGGATAATTACCATATTCGTTTTAAACTTATAAAATACGTTTTTTAATGTTTCTAAAAGATTATCCTTGCCAAAACACAAGATAATTACCAATTGATTAGATAATAACTTCCTTATATGATTAAAGATTGATTATTTGTATTAATTGGGTAACTTATCTTGCAAGAAATTGAAATTAGGTCAAATATAGATAATGACAAAATTAATTGTTTAATTTATATTATTTGTTATTTGATCCTTGTGTTGTGAAAAAGTTTCATTTGTGCCCATGTAGGTTTTATAGTTTAAATTTGAACATAAAAGTTTTTTGATTTGAAATTTAAATAAGTTAAACCCTAATGTTTTGAAATGTTTCAAAACTTGCCCTCAAGTTTTGGAATTTAAAAGTTGATTAATAGTTTAATTTAGAAATGTTAAATTCTAAAACCCTAGTATTGTTTTGAAAAGTTCAAATCACACCCTTATGGTTTTATTAATTAATTATAGTGTATAATTAAGAGAGATTTAATAAATCCATAAAAGTTTAGGTTCACATTTAGTTAAATTAAAAGTATAATTTATTAAAATTAGACCGCCTAGTATTTTAAAAGTGTAAAATACACCCTATACTATATATAACATTAAAACTCTAACATTATATATATGTATGAGTAAAAGTCGGTCTTACCGTTAGTAGGCCTCATTCACGAAGCTGGTCTATAAGGGGTGTTTAAGGAAATTGCCTATAAAATAGCGAATATATGGGTATCCACTCTTACCCACCACACTCTTGACTAGTGGAGGGTCGTTAGCCGAACGGGTAGGATAGGACAGAAACCTTCCATTATAAGTATAATGAAGTACAGAACTAACTAAATGCTTTCATAAAATTCCCAATCTTAGTTACTTTAGGCAAAAGTGAATTGATGCAATTCCATGAAATTACACTTTGTACCCTTGTGAAGACATTAGTGGAGCGTGTGTGGTTAACCGGCACACTAAATGGTTCTAAGCAAAGGTAGCAAAGGGTGACTCAATGTTTGTCATAGTTCGGTGGAGCGTGTGTGGTTAACCGGCACATCGAATAGGTAATTGTAACATGTGGGGGCACCATGTAAGTTTGCATGGTTATTCACACCCGCTTTATGATCCTCGGTATCCCAGTCACAAACTAGAAGGGCATATCGAGATTTAAATATGTCATTGAAACGTTCAATGAATCTCAAAAGATCTAGGAATTTTCAATAGATTTAAAACTTAATTTTTTTTTTTTTTGTTTTTCATGGTGGAAATTGGTAAATCGTCATTTACATACCTTCAAATATTTTGCAACTAGATTACGGCATCCCTTTTCTAGGTTGTAGTGTATTGTGTTGGATCCTAGCCTCGATGTTTCATTTGGGTGTCACATCGAGGATTCTAATCAACTAATTTGAATTTGTTTTCTCCCGTTTTGTAGATGTCAAAATATGACAACTATGGTATTCCCAAATCCCGTGGAACAAGCCTTCCACATGAAGATGATATTCCACGATTCAATCGAGGAACAAGAGATCATGCTTCACTTCCTCCACCTCCTCTAACTATTCTCCCTAACCCACAAGTTCAAAGGCTTGAAAAGTTCAAGCTCACTCAAGCCTTTTTGGCAAGTAAACATGAAGAAGGAAAGTCAATGTGTGCACACATCCTAAAGATGAAGTCACACATTGATAGGTTAAGAATGTTGGGATCTGTTGTCTGTGAGGAGCTGACTGTTGATTGGGTTCTTCAGTCACTTCCTAACTTATATAGTGAGTTCGTAAGAGAGTTCTATATGATGAACCACGACGTAACCCTCATTGATCTCACCTATATGCTTATTGCTGCTGAATCATCAATGATTTGGCGCACTGGAAAAGCAAAGTTGATTGGTGGATCGGCCTTCTAGACCCTTATGAGTATAGGCAATGGCAACGAAAGGCATGCCATGATCGAAAAGTTTGATCATAAGAGAAAGGCAAAGTCAGAAGTAGTTCCGAGTGTTGTTCCAAAAGAGTCAATTTGCTTTTATTGCCAAGAGAAGGGACATTGGAGACGAAGCTGACCTATTTACCTAAGAGATCTAAGAGATGGGAGAGTCAAAACGTATGGCTCTGCTTTAGGTAAAATCCATTAACTAACTCTTCTAAGTTCCTATTCTAGATTCTTAATACATGATGCGATAAGATTACATTTGATGTTTTGTAGGATCGAAGAAAGGAAAGGAAGCTTAAGGGAAGAAGTGAGCAGAATCTAATCGTGAAGAAACGGATTTCGATCGCATTGCTTAAAGATTGGATTCTTGAGCTACTACTTAGAGTTAGAATAGATGGCTAAGAAACATGTATTAACATAGTTTTTCAATGAATTGCATTGTAAGGACAAATTTTTCCGCAATAAAATAAAATTTGATTTTATTTATTTATTTATCCTTACAATGGCGTGTATGAAAATTGATGTTTGAATGTTTCTGTCATTAGCAATAATGGATTTGATTCTTAATTATGTTGTTTGTGAAAAATGTCGAGAATTTACCAAATAGGAGAGTTTCTCATCGCCCAAGTTTCAAGTGGATAGAAACTTGGAATCATGCAACTTGGTTGCACGATGAATGAGAAAGTTCATATTTGGAAATTAGACTAGTTCATTGACAAAGTGTCAAGTGAAGGACTAAGAGATCTAGTACACAAAGTTGTGTGTTAATCAAGTCCGCCACAAGGGTGACAAAGATATTCGTCATGATTCACTAAAGGTTTAGTAAATATGATTATACTTATAAGATTAAGTGTAATTCTGAATTGATTGAAAGAGTTTAAATCAATAGTAGAACGAATAAGAAGAATCAAGTAGGCAGAAAGATGAAAGTTTCTCTATTGTAAGAAGAAGGGAGAGTACCTTTTATTATGTTCTATGATAAGTCTTAATGATTAAGAACCATATCTCAATTGATCCTCTAAGTGAGTCTTAGTACAATTGTATGTCTGAGAAAATGAATCAAGAATTGAAGAAATGGTTAAATCAAGAAGTCAATCATACTTCGTTCCAAAACAAGTCTTAAAGTTAAGATTGTGATATTTAGTGACAAGTCTAAAGAAGGTTTATAACATTCATCAAATGTAGAATTTGGAAAAAGGTTTTCTTATTCATGCACATTTGGAATTGGTTGGTTGTGATGTCTTGGATAAGACAAAGACCAACTAGGACCAATTTGTGATATGTTTTGTCTTGATAAAACTGCACTAACTCTTGAATATTCGTTTGTCATGAAATGTTTCTTGATAAAAGAATCTTATATGTCAAGGAGTCAGTGTGAGTCTTATTAGTCTTGAAAGGTTTCAAGAACAAATCAAGAATAAACCTTATCGATCATCACTAGCACACGAGTTGAGGTTTACAACCTATCGTGTTGACACTATCTTGTTTTTGTGCGGTTCCAATTGAGTTAACTATGCATGTGAGTTCTATGAGTTCTCATTTGAATGCATAAAAGGCAAGGACCTTGATCAATGAAAAGTACATTGATAGGAAAGGTTGAGCTGCTTAACTACTTGGAAGACATTGTGGGCACTCGTGTTACCATAAGGCAAGAAATCATGATTAAGAAAGTTCGGTCCATAAGAGTTTGGATTTGTCCCAAACTTTAGTTTTGGGCAGATTCGCATGGATAGGAACACATACACCATAAAATCTAAGTGTCATAAGATTCCCTCCTTCATGAAAATGACTGTGAGGAAATGCTTTCACTAAGAGAGATTTTAAGAAGATAGTGATTGTGAAAATTGGATTCTCAAATCCGATTATGGTTACGGTATCCCTTTCCATGATTCGAATTGTGAGATTTGGCAATTAGTCTGAATTGTTTAGACACACATATGAGCTATCTAAGGCAAAGGTGTATAAGTTTAAGAAGCTTATATAAAGGATTACATGTCAAAGCTAGTGGAAGCATAAGTATTATGCTTATATGATAATAATCATCATGATAGTGGGAGCATAAATGTTGTGCTTGTATGATTATTAAGGCAAGTATTGCAAGTTAGCAATATTAATTGTAGAAAACAAGAGTTATACCTTGCAAAGTCGTAAGGGTTGAATAGTTGTTTTGTTATAGTTAAGGGAGAGAATATTATGCTTCATTTCAAATCTAAAGGCTTAGGTTGTGGAATGTTAATAATATTAGTCAAGGATACATAATGCATTCTCAAATTTCGATTATGATTATGGCATCCCTCTTCATAGTTCGAATTGTGAGAACGTGACACATTAAATATTATGGCAGAAGATTGGTAAAGTATCGTATCTTTATGTAAGACATTATGCATCGTGTCCCATACGCTTCGGGTAAAGGATCGATTGCAAATGCTATAATATTTGACCATCCTAAAAATTTTCCAAATGTCTAGCACATTTAGAGGGAAAAAGGACAAGAATCGGTTTTGACTAAGATAATTAAACAACTATCAAAGGAAGATCCAAAGTTCGCCGAGGATTGGTCGCTTGTGAGTAGTTGGAAGTATAGTATTGGATGGACCATATCGACATTATTATGAATAGATAAGATTCTATTAAGAATGAGTTGTCATATGGAAAATATGGAAATGGTTCCATATTGGGAGTTGGATATTGAGAGTCTATGTCTAGATTAGAAATTTTATGCAAAAGGATGTTCAAAGGAATGTACTTTGAGTAAGTGACATCATGTCTATGGAATTGTATTGTAACAATCTCAAATAGAGGACTTTGTAATTTCATTGGCAATAGTCATTGTACTATGACATTGTGAAAGGATCATTGCATAAAATGTTAGAATCTAGCATATTCTATAAGTGGCAAGAATTTGATATTCTTTCATTTGTGAAACGGATTAGGAGTTGTGAAATGAGTATGATAGGAAATGTGTTCATTTGATCTATTTCACAAAGTAAGAACCGTAGGTAAACATTGTGTACATGCTAAGAGAATGGGACAAGTGTAGTAATAATTCAAGTAAGAAGTTGATTACCCGAAACGGCAAATAATGAGTAATCAATATGGTGATAGATAAAAGGTGTTTTATTTATACTCAAAAGTTTGGGGCCATATGGGATTAGTATTATTCTTGTGTTTCGCTTTACATGTTTTGACTTCCTGAATAATTTAATTGGTTCAGAACAGTCAAATTATTCGAATGGACCACAGTCGTTCATATGTTAGAAGTAGGTATGAATGAAGACTGCCGTGAATTGGTGTGTGGATTGTCTAAAGTGTATTAGACATAAGCAATTGTTTGCTACAACGTTCATGAGTGCTTATGAATATGATTTGAGCATTGGATTAAACCCACGCTCACTTGGATCACTTCATGAATTATATCACGAATGATTGGTGAGACGATAACATCTTATATTCTTGAAACCGAGATGTGTGAGTTGTATCTTGTGAGTCGGTCACACATTGATAATATGTAAACGCACCAGTAACTTGGTGTTATAAAACATATTGTTGTGTGTAATTCGGCAAGTGAGTGCAAGCGAGCATTGAGTCAAAGTTTATCCGTTCCTTTTATCCAAAGTAGGATAAAAGCGATATCTTTGGGCCCCTCGATGATTTAGTGATGACACCTAAGCGCTTGGCCAAGTCGGGACTAATTTGATGTGTTCAATTATAGTCTGTTGTCAGTCGTCATAAATCGGAAGTCAGGAAATAGTATAGAGAGAATGATTAAGTTCATGTCTCATATCTATACGATATCTAGAATGGAGGAATATATGATCCCTTATCTAAAGGACATGCATATCTGATAAGATCAGAGTTAACAGTGGCTTTGGAAAGCTACGATTGCAGATCAGGATCTGAAGTCATACACAGAATAGTTATTAGACTTATCCAAGTGGGAGACTGTTGGATTAGTGTCTAAGTTCATAACTATTTTGGTATGTACTTGACCCGATGGTGCATGGTCCTTTTGGGTTGCCTTCACCAAAGCAACTTGATAGGATGAATTATGGAGAGAGAGGATTAATTATGATTTATTAATATATTATGAGAATAATATATTAAAGGAGAAATCATATTGGTTAATTAATATTAGTGAAGAATTAATAAGAATTAAGTTTGTGGCTAAAAGACATTAATTAAACTTAAGGGACTAGAACTGTCAATTGTGTGATAGTTGAATATTGGGCTAATGGATTCCATATTAGAGGGGTGGACGAATTCTATGGGAAAACCCATTAGAAATCATCCTAGGCCTCTAAGGAGGGAGTCTATGGGTTGCTTAGGGCCTAAGCATCCAAATTAGGGTTTCCTTGTTAGATAACCCTAATAGCCTCACTATTTAAAGGACCCTTGAGACTCAAAAACGTGGCCAAATCATTCTTTAGGGTTTCCACACGTTTTGGGCAGCCTCCTCCTTCCTCATTCTTCATCCTCTTGCTCTTGGTGTTTGTGAGCCATTCGAGGAGTGACAATTGTGACTCTAAGCTTTCTAAAGTCATTGTAAGGAGGAATTGAGATTGTTATTGATACATAACAATCAAGGTAAGATCTAAACCCCATTCTCATGTTAATATGATTAATTGTATGCTAGAACTATGGTTAAAGTCTTGGATGAATTGCATGTACAATAGAGAAACCTAGATCCAAGCATTAGGGTTTGCATGAGCACATAGGATGTTCTTATGGCTAAAACCCATCAGAATGAACTTCTCAGCAAGGGCCTCATAAGACCAAGCTTCTCACCTTGGGGAGCACTGGTGTTGTTCGTAAAAAAGAAGGATTGATCGTTTCCCATGTGTATAGACTACATGGAATTGAATAAACTCACAATCAAAAATCGATACCCTTTGCTTCGAATCGATAACCATTTTGATCAACTTCAAGGAGCAAGTTTCTTCTCCAAGATTGACCTGAGATCAGGACACAATCAGCTGTGAGTCCAGGAGGCTGATATTCCAAAGACTGCTTTTAGAACTCGCTATAGTCACTATGAGTTTGTAGTGATGACCTTTAGTCTAACGAATGTACCTGCAGTATTCATGGACCTGATGAATCTTGTGTGTCGACCTTACTTAGACAAGTTTGTTATCGTTTTCATTGACGATATACTAGTTTATTCCTGAAGTAAGGAAGAACACAGTCAACACTTATGACAAGTCTTGGAAACTTTAAGGGCGGAGAAATTGTATGTGAAGTTCTCAAAATGTGAATTCTGGATTCGAAGGGTGGAATTCCTAGGTCATGTAGTCAGCAAGGAAGGGATACATGTTGATCCTTCCAAGATCAAAGCTATCGAAAGTTGGGCGACCCCACGAACCCCAACAGAGATTCGTCCATTTCTAGGTCTCGCTAACTACTACAGGAAATTCAATCAAAACTTTTCAAAGATTGCAAAGCCACTCACCACCTTGACCCAGAAAGGTGTAATCTTCAGCTGGGAGGAGAAACAAGCAATTGCTTTCCAAACTCTAAAGCAAGCCCTTTGTAGCGCACCGATCTTGTCCCTCCCATAAGGGACGGAAGATTTTGTAATTTACTGCGATGTGTCCAAGCAAGGGCTAGGTTGTGTTCTTATGCAGCGAGGAAAGGTTATATCCTATGCCTCAAGACAGATTAAGAATCACGAGGTCAACTATACCACACACGATCTCGAACTGGGAGAAATGGTTTTTGCTCTGAAGATCTGGATGCATTACCTGTATGGTACAAAATGCACAGTCTTTACTTATCACAAAAGCCTCCAGCACATCTTTGATCAGAAAGACCTGAATATGAGACAACGATGTTGGGTGGAGCTACTAAACGATTACGAATGCGAAATTCGTTATCATCTTAGTAAAGCCAATGTAGTAGCTGACTCCCTTAGCAGAAAAGAATACTCGAGACGTTGAGTAAAGTCGTTGACCATGACTACCCATTCATACCTATCCACACAGATCAAAGAGGCTCAACTTGAGGCCTTGAAACCCGAAAATATGGCTGGGGAATCTTTAAGAGGAATGGAAAAGAACTTAGAAATCAAAGGTGATGGAGCCCGATATCTCATGAGCCAGATCTGGAAACCAAAGTTGGTGGTTACAGAGAGGTTGTTATGAATGAAGCGCACAAGACAAAATACTCCATTCACCCGGGTTCAGACAAGATGTATCTGGACCTTAAGAAACTTTATTGG